>NW_011887814.1:74392-183527 GCF_000806365.1 Fopius arisanus | reverse complement strand
GGGGGGGGTGGGAGGCGAGTCACGAGAGGAACGCGTGACGTAACGTGAAACAGGACGAGTCGACGCAGTTCTTTAGTGATTGAGGGCTACTGGATGAAGAGGGAAATAAATCGAAATTTTTTTTTGTGTGGAGGGATTGCGATGAGGCAATGGAAGCGGCGAGGGGGTGTTGTTCAAGGGCTGTTTAGGTTGGGCGGCGGTCATTAGTGGCAGTGGGACACGGTGGGAGCGCAGGGTGGCAGTTAATCGCACCCTGCCCTCCACCGTCTCGATTCGAGGGCAGGGGAGAGCAAGGGGTGGCATCCGATAGATCGGAAAATTTCAGACGAAATGAAAAAAAAAAAATTATCCCTTTCGGCCCAGTGGATTCCGAAAAAATCTCAATTCTGTTTTCGTAGATCATTCAACAATTTCTGGATCATTTTGGTGGGGGAAATCGACAAAAATGGAGATATCGTGGGATGGAATGAAGGTGGGATTTGGATTTTTATCACGTTTAACTGATTGAGTAATTTTGAATTAGATTTGAAAACAAATTGTTGTTTTGGACCGGTAGATTTCGCAAAAATTCTAAATCAGTGCTCATAGATCATCAATTTGGAGGGTATTCTCGTAGTTTTGGGCGTATCGGGGCTTCTATGGCGGCAAAAAGGATGATTTTTTTTTAATTGAATGGAAAATTTTGCGGTCTATCAAATGGCATTAGTCTTAGTGGTTGTTTGGTTACGGCAGGGTGAAAGTTTTGATGAAATTGTGGAAATGCCACGGCTTTGATATCAGTCTCGGCTGGGCGATGAGTTTTGTCCAGGCCGGTTTTGCGGGATTATACCGGGTCAAGGTATCTATATAGCAATGACATGGAAGACTTACAACTGAGGTGTATTCGTTATTCGGGCTGCGTGCGGTAATTGGCGGAACGGTCCAAGGCTGAATCGTTGACACAATAACGGGATACGTTATCCTATGCTCCTTTTGTCGCTCATGACATCCACCAGAACCATGGAAAGGTACTTGGGACTCATTCCTATCAGAATCATAATATCGTATTTTTTTTAACTGTTCATTTAATTGGAATTGCCAGTTTTCCACCGTTATGATGAGGCGGAAATATTTTCCACTACTTTTATTTATTTTTTTCAAAGAATTTTCTTGGCATTTTTTTCATACTCATAACTTACCGTTCGACGGGATATTGCGGACCCACCGCTAACCGCTAGGGTAATGTAACTGTGCATCGGTTGTGCGGGCACGGTAATCCACACTTCTGTAATGAAACGAGACAACAAATGCGTTAATAAAACCGGATTACTTTGCAATGAGAATTCAACTCACGTCTCAACTTCTTCGGAATAACTTTCCACGAATTAGTGAGGAGGGAGTGAGTTGAAGGCCCATTCAATTAATAGATCGGTAAATTAACGATCAAGTGATCAAAAAAATGATTAATTTTTGGTAGAAAAATAATAATTATTTTTTTAATCTCAAGACGGATTTACCGATCTGTCAAACTAGGTCACCCCCGCATCCAATCAGACACGTTTTTCCCTCTACACCGGTGGGGAAAAAAAACCAGACAAAAAGCTCCCCCAAAAAAAAATACATCCCCCGTTTTTCCTGGCGAAACTCGTGACCCAATTCCACCGTCTCCCTCCCGTCATCCAGGACTTCCCCGCAGACGTGGGGGATCGGTAAGGGTGGGTCGAGGGGGTGGATATGGGTGGAGCATGAAAGAAAGAGAAAAAAAAATGTGGCGTCCCAGGGTCGTCCAGAGCCACTTCTCACAGGTAGCAATGGAAATGAAAGGGATTAAAAATAAAATTAAAAGAAAAAATGGTGGGAAAAAGTAACAAACGCGCACAGAGAATGTATTAGAGATAATCCCCTTTTCGTTGCTAGGAGTATCCACTGGAGGATTAATGTCCCCTACATGGGTTACAGTCTGCAGGCATGAGGGGACAACATGATATAAGGAGACACAGGCCGGAAATATAGAATTCTGTATCATCTCTGTGTTCATTTATTATTTATGAAAATTTACATGTGTAGAATGCACTAATTAATAATGCCGTGTGTATAGAGGTTGGAGGAACTTTGATGTGGTTGTGGATATGCCTGTTTGCGGTCAGTGAATCCTCAGGATTAAATACATTAACGTTATTATCTCAACGGGAATGTATTTTCAGAAAGGAATCAGTAATTCTCTTCAGAAATTCGTGGGAAATTTGGGTGGAGGGGATGCCATTGAACGTATCGGAAAATTTCTCACCGAATTGAAAAAAAAATCGTCCATTTCGGTCCCATAGAACCGGAGTTAAAGAGGAAAACGAGAAAGTAACCTAGAATCTACAATGATCTATAAAGATCGATTCGGGATTTTTGAAGGATCTACCGCAGCTAGGAGGATTTTTCTTTGGAATCGGAGGGAGAATTAGGAATTACTGCAGATACCCAAAAAGGTAAATCACAGAGAAGAATGAATGCTGATAAATGGGAAGATGAACGGGAAAACGCTGCGTGCGATCTAGAAATCGATGAATGATCCATGAAAATTGAATCGGGATTTTCTCGGGATCTACTGGAGCGAATGAGATGATTTTTTTTTTAAAACATAATAGAATTTCTGTAGCTATTCGATGGAAGTGGTTTCTATTGATTCGGAGTGATGAAGGGGAGGGGATGAGGGTCAAACTCTGTATGACGGAATTTCCATCAACTTTTAGCGGTCTTCATCCAATTTAATAGTAAATTGAATTGATGAAGTGGAGGTTTAGCATGATCCCACTTGCAATTGATCTCTATTGACTCAGTTCCCCCACTCTTACTGTAACTGCGATTAAAACGCTAGCAAGTGCGGGACCATTAGTCGGTTACTGAGAATCCTTGATGCATCAGGGATTTGATCGGCGATGGTCTCTCTGGGGCTAAAATCCCCACACGAGGGCATTATATTGAGTGTTATATTCTTGGAATAATGAGGATTATTAAATGATTTTTTGCACTGTAATTTTTTCATCGGCAATCATCGAGAAAATTATAGGGAATATTCAACTTTTTCCTTCGAGGACTAGCGAATTGTTTCGTTAGTAGTATATTGTAATGATTATTATCAGCAGCTTGTCAAGGTCACGGGTACCCTGACAGACGAGAAAATGATTTTTCAGGTGACCTTAATAGATTCATGTTGCAAGCAACATTTGCAGGAATTTTTAAGTTAATGTTTAAAACCATTGGGGGAATTGGGTAACCGTGACATTTTTATCTCACGAGATCACGAAGAATTGTTTGTTTGGCATTGAGAGAGAGAATTTGTGAGAACGGAGGGGAAATAATTTCAAAAATTTGAGACGATGGCCAAATGTTTGAACGATAAATTTACGATTGCGAAATAAAAATATTCCCTAATGGAATTATTATTCCCTCATCGAATTTGAATAAAAAATGGAATTTTTCTCTTCAAGATTCGAGGATGAAGTGCTTTCATTTCAATCCATCTTCGTCAATGTCACGAAAATCGATCCGATGAAAAATACAGAGATGGCACGAGACAAACTCAGCTGGCAATATTATTTCCCCTCTCATTCCCCATTTTTTAGCTGCAAGTCAAAACGCAGAAAAGATGAACTCGAACGTGAAAACTGGATGTAAACAACAATCACCGAGAGGGTGCTACAAAGGGGGATAGAGGGTCGAAGTTTCTATTTAAATACGGGTTATGAAATGAAAACATTTCTCGTACACACGGATGAACATGGCAAACGAGAAATTCAATCTTCCTCGTTTCAAGGGGAATATTTTCTGCGTGACATTTTCATTTTTTTTTATGGAGAATAAATTTAGCATCAAGAGGGAGACGCACATTCTTGGGTGCCTCTTATCGATGAATAAAGAGGGAATTTTATTAAAAAATGTCATATCACTTCTGTCATCATCCAGAAAAAAGAAAAGCTTTCCGATTTTGCAAATACTATTTTTCTTCAGTCCTCATTTTGTTTTCCAGGTTTTCGCGAAATTTTTTGCTTTTTAATGGAGTATTTTTGATGTTTGGTCTTTGGGAAATTTATTATTTAATTTATTTTCCGTGGCATTTTCTTTATGCAGAAAAATTTCCTTTTTTTTTCCTGTCGTTGGTACAAGACATGTGACTGCACTTAACAGTTTTTACGCGCCTCGTGTGGGCAACGATCTCGTTATTGTATTTATGACTCGATGCTAATCTGCGTCTTTGACGTAGAAAAATTTCGCCGACGTCATGGGATTATTCCGTATAGGGCGGGTTTAAATTGATATCGTATTTCATTTTTTTTTCATTATCGTGTGAATCGTTGACGTATTTTTCTGGGAATATTTCTCTATTTATAGTCATAAGAGAAAAGAAAGTGGAAAAATTCGATGAACGATAGCTCGACGAGACTGATATCTTTCGACGGATCAGAAAATTTTAGAATTAAAAAAAAAACGACCTATTTTTTTTAATTCAGGGGTATATTTTTCAGACTACCAATTGCAATAAATTGCGTTGTGAATCTTAGACACGCAATTGAAATATCGAACGAGCGATAATTGAATTTCGGTCGAAAATCGAAGGAATGAAAAAGCCATTTGCAATAAACGGCAGACGCGGTTTTCTCCTGATTTATCGAATGTACTGGAGGGCTAGATACACAAATAGGTCAATCGTTTGAATTGACTCGTGTTACGGAAATTTCCCTCTTCTCCTAGACCGCATATCCCAGGGGTTTTGACCCCTCATATCCTTATCCGTCTCACCATTACGCAAGAAATTTCACCCCTGGGTGCTACCCTCCATGTACTGTTATTGATACAATTTAACTCGAGTTTTAATATTTTTCTCCTCACACAAACAAATTATAATGGAGAAAGAATTTCTGCTGACAGAAAAATTGATGACTTGTAAGCGAAAAAATCGATACGATCCTAAATTGCCAATATCTTCGTATGGACGGAGTAAAATTGATTGTCTTTTTTTTTTAATTAAATGGAGAATTTTCCGATCTGTCTCGGAATACTAGTTTCATCAATCTATTGTTCCTGGTTGTCGGTATAATCAAGTCTAGACGTCGGGAGATTGATTCTTCCAAGTAGAAAGAAAATGAAAAGCTCTCTTTATATTCTACTCATAATAAAATCTCGTTACATCAGATAAAAACATAATTCCCGAAGCCAAGAACGCGTGCAGCGAGTCAGGAAGCGGTTGGAACTGCTGCTACCCGAAGGCTGGATTATAATCCCTAGGAAGTTGCTGGTGGGGTGGAGAGGTGCCCGAGGGAAGAGAAAACGGGACGAGAGTGAGCCTGGAGGGCCGGGATATCGATCCAGACTCCGCCCTCCTGCGAATAACGGCGTATCCTGGGATAATTCATCATAGAAAAGTGCATGAATGACTATTAACAAATCTCACCCTCATGAATTTTTTTATGACAATGGATAACCGATTTTTCATCTAAGACCCGTCTATTTTTACATATTGCACCTAAGAACTGATTTTCGTGGTGCAAATGATCCCAGGTCATTGAGTCGGAAAATTTACCCGGAAATGAAAAAAAAAATTATCCAAATCGGTGCAGTAGGCTCCGAGAAAATCCCAGATGAATTCTTGTAGATCATTTTATGGATCTTTTGGATCGTTTTCAGATTAACAGAATAGCTGAACTGGATAATATCAAAGTCGATAGCCAAAGGAATTTCTCAACTAGGGGAGAAAAGACGATTTTTTTCGCCCCAATAGATCCTCCAAAAATCTCAAATTATTTCATAGATCATTCTAGATCTTCGATGGCTTTCACGTTTTCCAGTGTAACTCGAGTTCTACAAGAGCTAAATGAATAATTTTTTTTTTAATTTGTGGGTAAATTCCGCGATCTACCCGATGGGATAGTTTCCGACGCCTGACTTTCGTTTCATTTGGAATTTCGGAATAAACCCGGCAGTTTTCGTCAAATAGAGGTACAATTCCCGAAGGGTGAATAAGAAATTGGGAATTGAGGAAGAGAAGGAGCGTGTTAGGGACACCCTGGCGAAACATAAAAGCGAATCGATACCGTAACCTATTGACCTAGAAGAGCCAGACGCATGCGTTCACACGTGGGCGTCACGACGCTTCCCGTGACGTCACGACAGGGCTGGGGGTTGGAGGGGGGAGGCTGTGCGAGTAGGATAGAGTGGAAATCCCAGAAATGTCCCAGGACTAGCTTCATTCGGCCGAGGTGTCACGTTTATTTTTTATTTATTTATTTGGATTCTCAGTTTTATCCGCTCTCGTTCCACCGATACTCTTTCGGGAATCAGGATCGAGAGGATGAGGGGGATGTGAAATATTGACGTGGATGGTACCGCCGGGATTGTACAATAAAAGTAAAGAGATAGTGCCATTTTTGTTAGGATAGAAATAAATTTGTTTTGATAAAAACGTGAAAAATTGCCAATTTTTCCTTTTTTTAATGGCTCTTGCAAAAACCTGTTAATTTATGGAGGGTTTTTGATGAATTTTGCGCCGTTGTGCGGATTGAAAGAGTTACGATGGGGTGAAAAAAATCGATCTATTTTGACTCGGTGATTTTTGGATCTTCGTCGATGGGATTTCTGGGAATTGAATGGGGAAAATGAGGGTGGAATGGAAATGAGAGGTACAATTTTCAGATATTTCGAATAAGCTAATTTGGAAAAATCGGACGACACGTTCTCGACGTATTGAAGAAAATGTTGAAGAATAATTGCGAATGGTTATCGCTTTTCCGTGGAAATTAGAGCTACTATTTTTATTGCCTGTTTATCTTATCGCAATGGCGCGTATTTATTTGATTTTCTGATGCGAGTGCCGGCGTATGATGCTCAATACATCGGGCGCCACTCGAGTGAGTTTGCAGAAAAGAGGTTAAAAACAATTTTTTATCGAGTAAAACGAGAAAATCATCGGAGAAATAATAATGAGAGGTGATTTTCCCTACGGATTTTCCCCTGGTTTTGACCTACTTCGAGGTGTGCCTGATGAATAGGAAATAGGGGGGGGGGAAAAATGCCCCAAGAGAGATAAAAAATATGAGAGGAAAAATCGGTGACAATTGAATTTCCCAGGAAAATGTTTTCCACCCCTAATTAATTTTCGCGGCTCTCCGTCTCCGCTGAATTAATGACGCACTCATGACTGTCAGCGACAATACACTATTTATCACTCGTAAAAATCGCAATTCACTGCAATTGCTTGACGTCAGAGGAGTAAAAACAGAAGGTGAAATAGAAAATTGGAGGAAAATTTATGGCATATCCAGCGATAAGTGAATTTTGTTGACAATCAAGGGGGAGATAGAGGAGGACAGAGTTGACAATTAGTAATGATGGAATTTGTTATCCCCGAAGAATCAAGGGAAATGGAGGGATCAAGTCGAAAATACTGGGGGTAAAATTGGGGCTGTGGCCTCGACCTATTTTCCTCCATTCCCGTTGGAAAATCAGTACCGACCCTGACCGGGGCGGAAAACTCGCTCATGGACATAATCACACCCATTTCACACCTCCCAGGCATTCTCAATCGATTCAGGTCCTCATTGCACCGTTCTCCTCAATCTTCACCTCGCACTCGGTCATGAGAAAATTGTCAAAGGGGAAATTTAATCATTTTCCCAGGGTCTTGACGGTTACCCGGGAAACGTTAATTTTCATTTTCTCACCCTCTCATTTTTCGCAGGGACAAATTAGGTTATCTTTTTCCGTGACATTTACCAGAAGATGAGCGTTCTGATATCATCAGCGAGATGAATACATGCCAATTCAACGGTTGGCTGATGGGAAAATTTAATTTTAAGGAAAAGTCTTTTCACTCACCGAGAAGTCATACATGGAACTGCTTCCTGAAAAAAAAAACAAATACTTTTACGTTTGTAACAGTTTTTAAGTTGTAATATCAACTACTAGGCGAATATATACGAAATCAGCTGCTGGTTAGTGGAAAAATTCGATAATAGAAAATGTTTCCCCTCAAAAAGTCATATTAGGCCCTTAACCGCTCAAAATTGTATCCAATAATAAAATTACTCTGCAAAGTATTCAAAAAAATATTATAATGTATATATACTACGTCGCGAAAATATTACAAGTCGCGATATTACGATACCATTATATTATTTTTAAAAATATCACAGATGAAAGGATTATGATATAAATTTTGTGTACGTTAATGAATCGATATATTTTGCATACCTTACGGAGTACTGCCTGAGGATTTCTATGGATTGAATTCATTAATCGGTCTGTGATGCTGTGGAATATCTCCGAGGCGTCGGTCATAACGTCATCTTGTCATCTGAAATATTTAACAATTATTAGTACATTGAGGGGCTGTTGTAGCGAATAAAAGTTCGAGGCTAATTCACAATTATATACCAAATGTGAGAATTTCTCGTTTTTTTTTGGTCTTGTATTGTGTTATTTTGATAGATAATCTACCAGGCCCAGGGCCTCTACGATTTTCCACGATTTTCCCTGCCACGTGGGTATCTTAAACCTAAAGAATTACCATGAGTCACGTTTTTCCACGTGGGGCTTCCATCACTCGTGTAAAGGGAAACAAATCCATTTAGCAATAGCACGAGGCAAGTGATTTTCTCATCGTCTGTTTTACTGTAATCCCCGGATTTTCCAGAATTTTCCTCCATTATTAAAAACAACACATCTCTATATTCTCTAATTTTTTTATTTCGAATGGAAGTTTTGTGATCGACCAAATTTAAGTTTCATATTTTTTGTCGTCTATCAGATCAGTACAACCCCAGGAGTTCGAAAATTTTTAGACCATGTCCAAATGCATGTGTGTGTGTCTGGTATTTTTTTTCATTCATTTTTTTTTATTGCTCACACGCATCTCTCCCTAATTAAATCTTTTTTTTCAAATGTAAGTCTCATTGGGCCCTATCTACAGCCGTCAACAAAAATTGATTTCAATTACCAAAAATTTTCGAAAAAATGAAAAATAAAAAAAACGAATGAACTCATGTTTTTTATTTTTCATTTTTTCGAAAATTTGGTTTATTCACGATAACTGAAAAAAACCATCGGAATCAATTAATTTACAGCTGAAAAAATGTGTCCTGATGTCTTCTCGATCGAGTTCGAAGATGAAGATGACAGCAATGATAGGTTTTTTAATTTCTGTGTAATTCCATTTTTTTCTTACAATATCTCGACGATATCTGTGTATATCAGTTGGGAAACGAATACAATGGTGACGGAAAAAGTTTATTTGAACACCATTAACTTGAATTTTGGGTCATGGAAGTAGACTGTTACCGAATCATTCAATTTGATGAAATAAAAATGAAAGCTTATCCAGAAAAGGGAAAGATAATGCGGAAAATAACTATTCGAAAGCATATCGCTAACTTATTAGCAAAGAGAATTATATGATATGCGATGTAAGAGCAATCCCCCCACTTGTCTTTCTGTATATCAATTTGATTCAGAAGGGAGTATTTCACTTTTTCGCGAACTTCAATAAATTGCCGCGTCCGTTCGGTCTGGAAAATGGAAGAAAAGAAAAACAATTTTCCCGTGTTGATTTTCAACGAGACAAGTTTGTTTTGTATTCAGAGCAGATCTGAAGCGGCTCGGTAACCTCAATTTTTATTATCAGTTAGGTGTACCCGGAGGCTGAACTATATACAACAAGACTGTTTGTGTTGGATTGGTTGTATTGTGTGTGTCAAGGTGATTACACTGAATAACAGAACGGTTATCTGGGTTATAGGTTTGTCAACTTGTACGTAAAACTCAGGTGAATTGATAAAGCAATGAGAATATGTTTTCTTTGCAATTATCATCGTGAGTTCAAAAATTCATCTCACGGAGTCCGCGAGAAATTCTCTCCGGCAAAATAATTTATTCAATCAGAAAAAAAATTTATTCTCCCTGATAAGTTCTTCTGATTTGTCATCCGATCCCACTCCATCCCGTCCGATTTGATTTAATTCAACGATTTAACGATTTTATTTAGGAATTAATTGGGGTTTTTTTTTGGGATAGGAGAAAAAAATAATTAATTATGGAGAATTACCTCGGGGAGGCTGAAGGACTGAATTAGGATGAAATTTTAATTCGGAATTGTAAAGAAAAATTGTGGACAAGTGCATTTACCATCGCGTGTTTTAGCCCTCGGCCTCTGGCAATATTTCCGGAGTACTTTGGCCAGAACCATTGCCAATCCACTCGGATACAAATTGAATTGACTCAGATCGTTTTCTTAAATTGGAGGGTAAGATTTTTTAAATTAACAATCTCCGAGTAAAGATTTTTTTTTCGAATGAAATCGGATTACTGATTTGTACGTGAATGTATCGGAAAAATGTCTCAATTTTGAGAGATGGAATAGTAAAAAAATATTGATAAGTAAAACGTAAAATGCAATGGTGCAATAATTATATTCCAATTCAATGAATTAAGAAATTATAATTTTCTCTGAGTGGCAACCCGGGTAAGAAATAATTGTAATCGGAATATTGTTTCCAAATTTTCAAAACATTTTTGGAAAACTTTTCGGAAAATTTTTTTTTTTTTGAAAGTTTTGCGAATATAATTTTTTTCTTCAATTATACTATCGTTTTCTTACTTTTTTGGTTTTTCGATATTCTCAAAAAAACGCCATCTGAATTATAAAAAAAAATTTCTGAAAAGTTTTCCCAAAATTTTCTGAAAATTTGGAAAAAATATTCGGATTACAATTTTTTTTCACCCGAGAAGTGGAAAAATCCACCTGTCATAATTTATAAATATTTATGATATGATTTTGAACATGAGATTTAAAATAGGAAAAAAGTATAAATTTTTTCTGATCGCTCTCGAAATTTTAATGAATTCACGTTAATGAATAAAGTGACTCTGAAAAGCTCCGGGAGCTGTTCAAACCCGAGGAGTGATAAGAGGATACATAAGTTTAAATGATGATTAGACATGGCGAAAGTGTACATTGATAAGCCAATCACAATTATTTTCGATAAAAAATGAGGAATAAAAATTGGGTCACCCTTTTCCCCCATTCGACAGCAAATTGTTCCCGAATTTCCACAGCAATCTTCGAATAGTTCTCAGTCTCGAAGATTGAGTTGTTTATTATGGAAGAACGAAGGAAAAATATTTTTCAATTATCGTTCCGGGTACAAACTCATTAGCATTGGTTCTCAATAGCACCGACAGCAACTGCGGAAGCGGTAGCACTCGAGAAGGGAAATAATGTTTCAGGTCAATAGCAGACATTTTTTCTCTTCAAATTAAGTGAAAAACAGGAAAACGAGACCTCGTGATCATTCGGCCGTAACATCTAATAATATATTCAATTGAATAAGAAAATATGTGATCAAATATTGCATACCACAAATAAACGGGAATAATCGAAAGTAATTGTTGAAAAAATTTATCGACCTCGAGAAAAATTCCCGGGAATTTATTGGACAGTAATTATTCTTCGGTCTTAAAAAGTTAAAATTCATGGTGACGTTATACCGATCGGCGGCAAATTCAAAAATGAAAAAGGGCGCA
The DNA here is from genome assembly GCF_000806365.1 of Fopius arisanus. NCBI lineage: Eukaryota > Metazoa > Arthropoda > Insecta > Hymenoptera > Braconidae > Fopius > Fopius arisanus. Next base: position 171,986 of record NW_011887814.1, on the reverse strand, counting down.
ATTCGATTTTTCGGGCTTTGTTTGCACTATTTTTTGTTCCAGGTTATGTAAATCATATCGCTCATATCCGGTTGCATTGAAACCTCTCCATGTATATTTTATCGCGTTGGCATACCCCAGTGGTTCATTTCCTATCGGGAATCCATGAATTATTCATGAGTGAAAAAAAAAAAAAGTAAAAACGGTTAAAATTAAATGGCAAAGTGTTTGAAACATTGTTTCGAGAATTTGAACTGGGCTGCCCGGTCGGTTAGTGGGATTAATTTCGACTCGTGTCCCACAGGGGTATTACGGGATACACCACTGGGTAATCTACATTTCATCAGATTCCGCTGGGTCTGGATTCAATTTGTTGCAGGTCATGGACGAATCAAGGTCAATAGTGAACATATTCCATTAAAGGAAATTACCTGGTGGCCCAAAGCGAATTGTCCTTTCGATATACTCATAAAAAAAACGACCAATTGTCTTTTTTTTTTTAACAATTAGAAAAACTTAATAAATTTCACATACCACTCATATAAATAATATAAATATATTTATATTTGTTATGTTATGATTTTTCATTCATATATGAATAGAAAAATTGAAAAAAAACATATATACAATTATTTATGATGGTAACGAATTAATTATAAATGACAACATCTTGGAAATTTCACTGATTGAATAAATGTCTTGACTGTACATGAGATGCAAGGAATGTCTAGGGTTTTTGATGAATTATTTAATGGAGAAAATTCTGAGGAAATGCGTATTTTCCGGGGGCAGGTAATCGCAGGAGAATTTTCATTGTGAATAATTTGTTTGGAGGATGCCACTTGCGTAATATATGTAACACGCATGAGAAATATTGTGCAATGTGTGTCTAGTCGTTGGTGGGTCTAGAGCGTTATATCGCTCGACGTAATTAGCGAAGGTCCATCGTTCATCATCGTTATGCAGTGTAACACTGACGCAAACCAGATGGGATGTCGTCGGTGTAAATTTACGGGAATGTTTAGCGAATGTACGCGAGACACCTCCAAGCTCTACTTATTGAATTACATTTTTTTTTTGGACACCGAGGATTCGAATACGCGCGGTATTTGCCGAAAGTATTTTTAACAGTTTAAAAATAAAAATCGACGGGTAGAATTGCTCTCGACGTTTATTCTACCGCGAATTGTTATCGGTGAATGTTAGTTTTGATTTTGCAAAATTTGTGCATTTATCTTTTTTTTTTTTGGTTCGCGTTGGACGATCGGTGCGCGAGGTATTAATATTCAATGCCAAGATCCGAGGGCTCTTCAACGGATTAATTAGACTGTCATGCAGGCACCAATTTTCGAGAATATTAATACTCCGGAGGATAATTAAACCTGAAAATCCAATCAAGATTAATTGGGAAATTTGGGGAATCAATCTCAATTATTTTCGTGTCTTTCGCTTGAGAATGTGCGCAACCCTTCACTCGTATCGAAGAGTGATGAGAGGAAAATCTTAAGGATGTTCTTCCCCCATCTATCGTCAAAATTCCAGTATTTTTATATTTTTGGCAAATTGTCGATGGAATTGATGCAAATAAATATAACGTTTTTGCGTTATGTCATTATTTAATGGCTCACGAAGTTTTGTAGTCGTGCGATCATTTTCAGACATTTTCTCGACAGTTTTATGATTTTTGTTTAAACTTGAAAAAATGCTGAAAAATGTTCGCGCCATTTTGAAACTTCGTGAGTAATTAACTAATGACAAAACGCAAAAGCGTTCTATTTTTCTCATCGACATTAATTAATCCGTCTTTAATTGACCGAACAATTAATGTTCGATCAATCCATAAAAAATCCCGGGCAGATACCCAGGTAAAAAAAAATTATGATCACCATATTTTTCCCAAATTTTCAAAACATTTCTCGTAAACTTTTCGGATAATTTTTATTTTAAAACAAAAAAAAATCGGGAAACAAAACAATTTTATTTGTGGGAAGGTTTTGAAAAATTTTTCAAAAATTTGAATAGGAAAATTTTTTTTATAATTCTGTAGAAATTTTTGCGCATATAATTTATTCTTTTAATTATACTGTTGTTTTCTTACTTTTTGGATTTTTCAATATTCTCAAAAAAAAACGCCAATTATAAAAAAAAATTTCCTATTCAAATTTTTGAAAAATTTTTTAAAACCTTTCCCAAAAATAAAATTGTTCTGTTTTCCGATTTTTTTTGTTTCATAAAAAAAATTCTCTGAAAAGTTTTCCCGAAATTTTTGGAAAATTTGGAAAAAATATTCCGATTACAATTTTTTTGTTACCCTGGTAATAACGTGGGATTGATATTTGATATTCCAAAATCGAATAGGAATTCTCTAAACGGAAAAATGAATTCTCAAATAGGAAATATAAATTTCTGCCCAAAGAATATTGATTCGCAAATTAGAAATATGAATTCCCGAATCGCAAATATTGATCCATTAAATATAAAGCAAACTTATAATATTAAAAAATATTTAACTCCATTAGATTTTTTAGAATCACCGGATATTTTTCGATGAGTAATAACCGACTTCGCCGAGAAATGCCCCCCGAGAATTTTCCCGAAAATCGCATGCCAAAGTTTAATAGACCCGAAGTGACCTCGGTAACTAACGGAAACACATCCTGAAACGCATATAATGCGCGTACCTAGTCGACTGGGCGATCTAATCATCTAAATATACACAGGGGAAACTAGCTCTCGGGTAACTACGCAATATATTCCAACTGCCCCGGGGCGCAAACTTCTCATACCACTGATATCTGAAATCCAGGGATGATAATAATAATGACAACGATAATTCAACGATCCACCGATTGAGGTCACATTAAATCCCCCGTCACCCGATTTTTTTCCGCATTTTCCCTGTCCTCCGCTGATTGTGGACTGCGCTTAATTGATTAGAGTAATTGTTTGTGATAGAGTTTTAATCACATCTAGTACGGAAATTTCCATCAGTCGCGGATACCCGTAGTTACGTTAAATGCCACATGTGTATTTTACCTTGAGACGGCCGACGCGACAATTCAAATCTTCAGATGGTGTAATGTTTTTATTGAAATTCATTACGCGATCGTTGTCGGGTCTAGACGATTTATGATGATTAGGATGGAGGGGATAGGGTCAGAAGGTAGACTGACAAGTCCTCGAATGGACATTGACCCATTTTTCCAATCTTATTGAACGGATATTGACAAGAAGATAGTCACCGATTAATTCACTCTTTTTTTTTCATGAAAACTGTAATGGAATTATTCTTCAATGGGAAATAGTTTAATCAGAAAATCAGTAAATTTCATCAGTAATTTTTGTTGTTGCAGACAAAGCGGATCCGGCGACCTCGAGAGATACCTTTCGACACTTAATGCATCGAGTAAAATGCGAGAATGTCATTGTATCAGGCCAAAAAACATATTTGGCTCGTTTTTGCAGTGACAAGAATTTCGTTTGGCACGCGACCACTTCGAGATGAATCACATAAAAACGAGTGACTTTGAGGGTTAATGCAGCCACGCCAACCGACAAATCTACGTCATAGAAGAATTTTCATGACGTCAACTAAATACGCAGCGGATTTTCGTGCTATTCTCGACCGATTTTATAAATATATCAGCGAAAAGAGAAAAAGCTTGACGATCGTATCGTATCTCAATCCGAGATTTATAGTCAAACACAATAAAGCCACTTTATTTGTACCCAGTGAAAACACTCTCGGTTAAGTCGAAAACATTTAGTATTTCTTATACCGATCATTATTTTATAGCGCGGTGAAAATCGATTGGTCGTGCGTCTTTTATCAGTCATCATCTATTAATGATTAAATGATTGATGATGGTAGTGGAGAAAAAAATTGACAAACAGAATAGAATAAATTAAAATGATAGGTATCGGCATAAATTCTGTTTGCCTGACGATCGGTAGTTATGTACCGAGAAAATGTCGGTAAACACGTGTCAGTCACGCGAGTCACGTTTGAATTACTCTTTCCCCTTCTGGGGGCTACTTGCATGCTACTTTCCCCACATGTGCAAGACCTAAATATCTCTTTACGCCGTATAAATATCTCAGTTAATTGCGTAATTGGTTAATGAGCCGATTTTGGTTGGAAAATTTTTTAATCAATGACGCGATGTAAATGATCCGATCTTTTGGTATTCATTAATTGAGAGTGGAAAACAAAAACATTATGTGAGATTTTCATAATGTGATAATGGGCTAGAGCCACTGATTAATGTATTTTTGTCGTCTTGTTGTGGTTGTTAATTAATGGTCTTGTAATTGATATTTATTTTCGTGATGCAATGATGATTGTGACATCGTAACATCGACATTTCAGTGATTTGATAGGGTATGACTTTTACGATTATTTTCATGAATTCATTATTGGATTCACTGGTTATTTCGTTTATCCATTGATTTTAATCGATCGATTTTATGAATTACGATTGCTTGATAATTGTTAGAGGTAACGGGTGATTACCGATGTACCCTCGGATTTCTTGTAAATCTGGGGATAAACAAATATTTAAATTCCCGGAAGTCGTGGAGAATGACGATAATGATTATACCAAAGAGTCACGCGACTCCTTCAGCCAGAGGCCATCTTCAACCCTCTTGCCCATTATCCACAAACCAATTCCCGCAATCATAACTTTCAATTTAATTCACAAACCGTAAGAGAGAATTCTACGCTCTTAGCCAAAGCGGCTCTTTCATCATTCTCGATAACATCTTCTCCTACTCGGAGCATTCTGAAACGCCTTCTCCAATCTTCCTCTTTGTTATCCACCGAGCGATCCTTTTCGTCTTGTGCACCCAAGACAGACTGCTTTCACCCGCAGTCTCTCTTTTTTTCTTCATGTTTCAATGCATTCTCTTATTTCTTCTCCAGGGGAAGGCAATTCATTCCGCACAGATTCTCGTGAAAATGAAATCAAACGGATTTCTTTCTTGGAAAAAAAAATCGGGTTCTGCCGATCCTCCAGGTCTCAGGGTGTGCGCACAATGACGATAAAAATTTGTAATTAAAAAAATGACATTTTTAGAGTTTAGATGCATCGAGTTCGGTTCTCGTCAACGTTTTATATTTCTACGGGATCGTCCGTGGTTGCTCCGCAGACGTATTAATTCGAAATGTTTGCGATTTAGCCACGACATTACGGCAGCAAGACAACTTGGTGCCATAAAAATTATATCATTATCATCAACAAAAACGTCGTGGCGGGTCATTTTCGTCTTACGGGTCTTACCCTTCTCATTTATGAGATGAGATTTTAGATTTTTTGGCTTTCTAAAATTTTCCTGTTCCTCTCGATCCTAGGTAAAATCAGTTGAATAATTTGCCGCCCCCTGGCTTTCTTTTGAATTTTCAAAATTTTACTATGACGTCGTGGTAACGCTACGGATCTTACGGTTACGGTCATTCGAGCTATTTCGAGATATTTTGAGATCGATTTCCATTCTCTTTTTTATAGTAGGTCTGGCGTATCTTGTGAGATTCCATTGGATTTCTGGATGAAGTGAAGTGGCTGGATAATCACCGATCAGATTTCGTGATTCAACACTGCACCTCAGTGATATCGAGATCAACTCGTTCAATGCAAACATCAATCAGCGAGGTGATGCTGCTTCCTGAGATTATCCAAGATCCTTATCCCCAAGTGGGAAAGGATTTCTCACTCGTGACCCAGCGATCGACGACAAGATTAACGTTCTACTTTAAATATTTATCAGTGTCACTTGATTGAAACTAATGAAATTTGAAAATTGGCATTTATTCCTAAACGGACACGAATCAAAAAGAACTACGAGTGAGGAAAATATATCTTCAAACTTCCTAGTAACCTGAAGAATATTGTCCTTTCATCGAAACGACTGGAAATGATTTTAATATTTAATGGTAAACGGATACGAATCAAAAAGAACTACAAATAAAAAAAATATCTAATAAATGCGTTATTGTTTTTTCATTGAGGGAAATTTTATGGGTGGGAGGAAGGAAAGAGGAGACCGTCGGTTGTCAATCGAGTTCTTCCCTTATCCGTTCACACCCTCGAGAATAGAATGAGTGCATTGCGCAATTGTCGGTATTAGTTACGTGTGCAAAGAGGGACAAAACGTTACAGACCCGGTCGAGGAGCTCTCGAATACACAAACACATCTCACAATTTATTTTTGGGACTCTGCATTCGGCGACACGCCTCAACTGCACCGTATTACAGGCATTTCCATTCTATTCTGGTGCAATTTACTCATCGGAGTAATTAAATCATGTCGTCAATCATTGGGTTTTTTTTTTAAATCACAGACCGAGTGAACTACAAAAGAGGAATGTTTTCATTTATCTTCAGCATTTTTTGGATACGCGACGATTGAATTTTCACGTTGACTCATGCATCCCAGTGAAAAAATAATCCTATTTTTCATAAAAAAAAAAGATATTGAAAAAACGAGAATCGGAGTCGTCGTTTGAATACTAAAAAGGGGAATGGAATATAGTCAACTGCACTGGAATTGGAAACGAATCTCGTTAAATATTGCTGACTCGTGCATACCGGCTCTCGCTCCCCGGAGATTTCCACGCTTTTGGATATTCCCGTGGCCCAGATATCAACCCTCATTCACCCCTCTTTCTACCACCTCTAACCTCCCTCTAAATCCCCCAAAAAGCCAATTTCAACTAGTTAAGGCAATAAATATCCCACACCTTTAATAATTAAAATTTCACTTAAAATATTCATCGAAATGCCACTTGATTGGTCCACAAATGAGTAATGGTCCCCAAAGAGATACGAATCAAAAAGAACTACGAATGAAAAATAAAAAAATTTATAATTAAAATACTACTTGAAAGATTATTACCTAAATGTCATTGGATTGACTGAAAAATGAGTAATACCTTCCGAAGGGATACGAATCAAAAAGAACTACAAATAGAAAAATCTCCCATTTTATGTATTTCTTTGTTCATTGAATAAATTTGTTATTCACCGTCACCCGTTATTGATTTTTCAATGAATGAGGGTTGATTTAATCTCCAACATTTCTATTTCTGAAGTTTGAATGTAGATTAGGTCGTTTTGATTATGCATTGGGGTATTAATTACTCTGTATATAATACACAAGGTGCAATTTCATGTAGAATGGGGGACTTTGGGGATTGAATTCTCTCTCCGTGGCGTCAATGCCGAGGAAACTTGGCGTGGGCTTAACCAACAGACACTCGAGTAACTTGAATTGAGGGGCTAAGGTTAGGAGTAAATTACTCCGAATTTAGTTGATGAAACTCAAGCTATACGACCATTAAAAATATATATGGTACACGGTGAAAAAATTTTCATAAGAATTACGTATCTGCTCCGTAATCTGTCAGCTAAAAAAGTATTCAGTAAAACTGACGTAACTGTTTCGTAATCCTTACCGAATACTGTTGACTGGCAGATTACGGAACGGGTCATTTTTATGAAATTTTTCTCCCCGTGGACACAGTGTTGAGTTGATTAGAGACTCGAGTAACTAGACTCATCAACACATTTACCCCAAATAATGAACAATTGAATACCTCACTGATACCAAAATAATTCAATAAATTGTTAAAAACAATTGGAACAATAGTTTTTCTTAACTTGTTGGTAAATTCAGGTGCGAAATAAATAATTGATAAGAAGTGGTATGAATGCAATGTGAAAAGTATTGAGACCTCGGACATGCGTGGGTATTAGAGTGAAACCACCCCAGTGTTATTCATCCGATATTTTTCTTTTTCCAAGTGGAAAAATACATCTTTCATCGCTGAAAGGAGAGAAAAATAGAGAGTAAAAATAAATGAAAACAATTGATATCTCGTCTCGTTTTTCTCTCCTCAATTACGCTGAGAGGATGTGTTTTACTTATTTATTTATCTCTCCTGGTGCATTCGACCGTACGACATAAACAATCAAGTGCCAGGGAGTTGGAGGGTTGGAGACTAATGCTGGTGGGCGTATCATCGTAAAACTCCCTGGTTTAGTGCTCCTCTGACCTTTCCTCAACGCATACAAAACAGAATGTTGTGTCTGGGTTGAAGTTGATGAGTCAATATTAAATGGAATTTTTTCAGTATTCCTACTAGAGGGTAGTGATTACTCCCATCCCCTAGATAAAAAAAAATTGCCATCCAAAGAATAAAAAAAGTTGACCGTTTTCATCCCGTAGGCAATATTTTATTCACTCCCCTATCTCCAGGGCAGATAATAGGGGATAAAATGCCGTTGTCAATAAAAGTTTCTCATAAAATGAAGAAACTACCGTTTTGCTGAAGTCACACATCAAAAATTATTCTTTTCTTATCTTTTTTTCTCTCCCCTATTTCTAGGGTTTACCATCGGGATGCATTTTTATCTGGATAGAGGGATTTATTCCTGAGATCTAAAAATCAGTGTTTGTATTGGTTTTATAATGCAGAATAGATAGAAAAAATATGTCTCACTATAAAAAAAAATAGGGACAAAATGGCTCCCCTATATTCTCCACCGATCAATTAAATGAAAATACCGCAGTATAAAATGACCCCGTATTTCACGATTTGACTCGTTTCACCCCCTGAATTATTATAACCGGAAAGTAATGTCCAACGTTGACGTGGAACCGTTTAATTAACCTCCCCTGTACCCCTAACCCCCTACTCGGCAGTCGTCGCCAGAATTCCAAGTGTCAAGATACGACTTTTGTCACAAAGGCCAATGTATAAAGGTGAATAAAGGGGTGTTGTAGAGAGAACTAAACTAGGGGGGTGGGTGATAAAGGGGGAGGGGGGAATAAAAGCCGCAAGGAGAGGTTTTAGGGCGCCCCCTGCCCCTAGTCTTTCCCCCAGAAAGTGTGTCAGTGGTTCCATTGTTAAGTCGATCTTAAACGGGACGACAGAGCTCGGTGGCCAGAGTAGGAACGACGGAAAAGGATAAATTAAGGGGTATAGGGGTGGTCGAGGGGGGGGGGGAGGAGAGGGTGGGAGAGGAATACTGGGCTTGAACACTTGCGTCGACGTAGTGCCGTTGCGCCGTTATTGACGAGGCGCTGTGACCCGTATTCGGTAACTGCGCGTCTGTCTCAGTGTTTCTGTCGCACGTTATATAAATAATACGTTAGGGGGGTTGAGGGTTGTAAGGGTGAGGGAATAAAGGGGTGACCATGGAGAACCAAAATAGAGCGATATTCGGGGATTTTTGGTGGTGAAATAATGTGGGGTAATTAAACCATCAATTGAAACAATTGTTCATTTTAAAGGGGTGGGACGATAGGGGTGAATCTAGGGGATGATGTTGGAATCGATTTTCTTTTAAATAACTTTGAGAGGGATGAAGCTAAATGGATTAACGTTACCCCGTCGAGAGGAAATTATTCTCGTATGGAAATTATTCCCCTATCTCCCCTAAAATCACGGATTCGTTTTTTCATCGTAAGTCGGTGAATAATTGGCCGAAATAGGTCGTCTTTTTTTTAATTTGTGGGTAAATTTTCTGATCTATCGAATGAGGGGAGTATTGGGAGGATGAGATGGATAGATATTTGAAAAATTTGGGAATGATTTTATTTTGGTTTATGAATATAATTTAGAATTGAGATCTATACTAATTCTATGGCGACTCAGGCCACGTTACCCAAAAAAAACTCGAACAGAAAAATAACAACACTGTTTTTGCCCGTTCATCTTCCTACTAGTACACCTTGAGCAGGAAATAGCTCGACCTTGACCTTTAACAGTAGCGCACGATCTTGCGTTGGAGGTTGGGACGAAGAGGGCTGAAGAGGGTGGTTTAGGGGTGGGTGGAGAGTTCTCAGGCTCAATCCCCTACCCTCTGCCCTATCGATCCACCCTCATCCCCTCTGGCCACCCCGCTAGCGCATATTCACTGATATAACCTATATATCAACTTCTGCTGTTTATTTCTGTTTATTTTTTTTCCATCTCCCGTCAAATCTACACGCGAACATTGATTTTAGCGGTAGGAAATCGTACCGTCAATTAGAAACCGGAAATTATCTATTTCCTCCCATTATTATTATCGTTTTGCATACCTCTTTGAAATGCAAATTGGAAAAAATGAAAATTGAGGAAATGAATTGAAAGGTCAAAATTTTAAAGAGGGATAAGTGAAGATTTTGGGATATTTTCAGGGATTCATCGACCCTATGAAAAAAATTTGATGATCATCCGCCCAGATGGTGCACTTTGTGCCATTAATTCGGTTTTCCCTGCACTGTATGGTCGATCGTTTTATGCAAAACTGTTTAGCATAAAGGCTGACCTAATTATGAAACCAGTAATCGACTTCGCACTCTCCCTAGAATACAGTGGACAATGGAATGGTGTGAAAATAATTTTCAGTGATATCGTACTTTCATTCGATAATTTTTATCAGGACGGTGCCATAAATTTCTCTATATCTCTGTTATAAGAAAGTTGAGGAGTGATGATGGGGTGAAATATCTCAAGAATTTTCTCGATGGGATGGGATAAAATAGCGCTGCAGTCGATGGAAGATGTATGGAGGTGGTTTTTTCACCAAAAATTTGAGGTTAAGAAAGAGCGAGGGAGGGGGAAAAGTTTTAAGTAAAGTCCGGGTAATTGGAAACTTTTGAATTGCGGTATTCCATCCGGAGGAAATCTAGTGCATTCTCCGGGAGGGCGGAAACTTCGGCATCAGAATGGATAATATTCCGTGAAGAGATTCCAAAACACGGAAAATGAATCACTCGATAATGTAAAATTGTAGAGAGAGGAAGTAATTTTTTGCACGTAAAAAAATTCAGGGAATCAATTTTTAATGACTCGTGTCATTTGATTTCATTGAAGTGTTAATTATTTAGCGAGATGAGGAGACCTTTTGGGTTGAGTTGAAAAAATTTTGAAGCACTGAATGGAATCGATTTCGCAGTCTCTTATTAATGACTCAAGTTTTTAAGTATTATCACATCCAATCAATTGTGTTGGGCACAATGTGAACAAAGTTGTGGAGCGTACGAAGTGTGTTCCTGACATCATAAGAGTTGGAAGGGAGGACCTCCTGTTTCTGATTGACAATCGAAATTTGTTGATGTCAATTTCAGGCCGAAATTAAACAAGATTATTACGCAATTTTCCGCCTATCTAATTTACTACCAGAAAATTTTGAGACGAAAAGCCTTCATATATTGCTTAATTGATTGACTATTCATAAAGTTTTTTTTCTATAAAAAGTAATTATGCATGTAGACGATATACTCTTAAATGAATTTTTAAAATTAAAGAGAGTTTAGGCTTAATTTTTCAAATTTTTAAATTTAAAAATTCAAAAAATGTTAATAAATATTTGAAATATCGCGAAAATTTGGGAATCGTTGCGGGAATATAAAGAAGTTGTAAGTTGTTTAGTAAATTTTACCTGAGGAACGGGGGGCGGCAAAATTTTGCAAAAATTGAAAATTAAAAATTCCAAAAGGTATGATAAATTATAAGGATAAGACCCGTAAGACGAAACCATGCCACCCACCACGACATCATGGCTAAACCTAAAAAATTTCGAATGAAATCGCGGCGGGGTACGCGCGGACGATCACGTAAATCCGAAAAAACAGTATTAAGTCCTCCGGTAAAATTCCCAGCTATCTAAATCTCGTGTTTATATTTACCACAAATCACTGAGTGGCAATAGACACACCGAGATTTTTCAGAAAAGTGATGACACACTCTTTGGGTACCAACCCGTTAAAAATAATCGTCGCCACGTGTTACAAACATGTGACACGTTTTTATCTTGTCATATGTGGCTTCATTTCGCCCATACCGACCCCATAAAAAATAAAAATAAATACCGAGTTATCCCCGTTGAATCGACGGTTCCATAAAAAGTCTAGAGGGCTAGAAAAATATTGGGGTGTAATGGGGCGAGAGTTTTTTCAAGTTCTACGAGTCACCCCTCGAAGGGGGCGGGGCACCGGAAGGGGGTGGATAGTTTCGGTTGTTTTATTTTTATCACTAATGCATCTACCCTTTTCCACCATTTGTAATCCAAATGCACCCGTTCCGGTGTATAAGACATGTTTATCCAGTGCATTAGTAACTCCGATGCATTCCCAGATTTTTTTCGCATCGCGGATGGTTTTGAAGGTATGAAATGCGTGGAAATATTTTTCTGTGGTAACTTATGGGTTCAATATGATATCTGGAGTCTTATTCTGACGTGAATGAACAGTCAGTCGAGGGAATCAGTTCAATATGTTTCAGAATGATCGATAAAGACTTGATAAGGACTCAATAAGAACTCGATAAGGACTTACCACTTGATTCAAGTTGACGTGGAGAAACTCTCGAGGATCAGTAAAAAATGACTGGATTTCCATCGTCGATGCTGGATGATGTCAGAGGCGAGTCACTCGTTGCAAAATCCCATCTTATTTGAATTATCCGGTGAGATCCTCCCGGCGATGGTACGTGGAGTAATTGGATATTCCACGTGAAAGCTCGGCCACTTGGACCCTGTAACAAAGTACACGAAATACCATTTACACAGTGAGACAGATGTCGGGATTAATTGCAACATTGCTCGAGGATATTTCCACCGGCATTTCTCAAAAGCGAGTAATTCATTTCCAACCACCTCCAAATTGATCGCCTGATCGGGGGTGAATTTATCAGAATGGAATTTAATTGCAATTAAATTCTATCGTGTGACTTCAAGAGATTTCAGAACTTTTCATTGTCAATTCAATTGTCTTTTTTTTCATGAAAGTAATGACAAGGAAGCCCTCACAAAAATAAGTGTCAAGCATAAATTAATCGAGTGACTGACTTAATCGGGGAATTTTTTCTCCGATTAATTTTTTGTCAACGTCAAAGCCCGCGGAATTTAGCCATTCGTTTTTCTTTCTTTGTTTTTTTAATCTTTTTTTATAAAAACCAGGTCAACATTAACGGACGCTCGAAGGGTGGAACCGGTGCCCAAAGAAGTAGCAAAACGCACGGATGACCGGGTGTATCCAATGGCTCGTAAAATCCGCCAGCTCTAGGGTATCACGCCTCAATTGCGCCTCTGCACAAGGTCATGACTCGATAAAAAATTCAAAACCCTCTGGATTCTCCTCTAAAATCAGGGAGCTCCGCTTCAAGGGTGAAAACTGATTACCCTCAATAGCCAGTTAAATTTCCCTCCCAAGACTCATGACGCCGTCTCAACCCCGCACTACCCAAAAAATAAATTCCCCTCTCAATTCCATTTCCCTTTTCATTCCATTTAAACGGTCGATAATGACCTCAATCGCAACAACGCAGAATCTACCCCCGAAATTAAAATAAAAAATTCGAACTAAATAAAAAAAATTAAATTAAAAAAAAAATAGAAAAAAATTATAAAATATAAAAAATATTATATTATTTAATAAGGATAATAATAATAATAATAATAATAATCAAGTATTTTTCCAATTGGAAAGAATATATGAAAAACAATTAACTCGATAATTCAAGAAATAAAAAAAAAATTTTTTAATGAATTTATAATTTCAAAAATATATGAATATTTTGGGTGTCGAATATTTAATATAATTATCGAAATACCCATTTATTCAACGAGCGATTGCGACTGAAGTTGAAAAAAAAACACTCCATTGGATTCGGATAAGTAATTTTTTTTTCGGCTCTACAATTGGGAGCGGCGTAGACATGACGTCATTGGTGACGTCATGCGACTCGTTGCCATAGAAACGTAGCTGCAAATCCCGGAACGACAGGGAGTGAGGAGCACAGCACGCGCCGTGCCCGGGACATCCCGGCTGAAACCACCCCCTGCCACCCCCTCCGGCCCCCAACTAACTACCACCCACACCCCCTCAATGACTAGGTGACTTCAAATATGGGCTCCCGATTCTTTGTTGGTGGCATTTTTTGTCCATCCTCGAGAGAGAGAGTTGGTGCATTCACACATTTGCGGTGAAAGCTCTCACTGTCGAGCCGACTTTTTTTTTTTTTTTTTTTTCAATATTTCTTCCAATTTCGTCAGGGCTCGACATCAGCTGACGGTGGGGGTCCTGGGCGGTTGGGGGATGAAACTATTGGGAATTCTTCGGGGGAGTGGTGCGATGAAATGTTCTGGGGAGTAAAATATCTCCGGCTTTTCAGACCAGATTTTTTTTTTTTTCGTATGAGAATTCGGATTTTTTTCCGCGCACTCCGAGCGCAGAATAAACTCATTCAAGTGCTTTGGTATATATTTTTTTTATAGATCCTACTTCATGTTTTGGTGGATCAGGGATTTTGGTTGAGCCGGACTTGACCCTTGGTTCTAGGGATTTAGCAATGATACTATTTGCATTTTTTAGTTATCCTAAATGTGAGATATCCTTCATGATTCGATTGGTTAAGTAAAGATAATTCAATCGAATGAATATAATTTTTTGCGATTATGGAATTTGAAATGTTTACTTGGCCGATGCACTACCTCCACCGAAAATCCGTAGGAACAATTCACCGTAAAATTGCCACAAAATTGTCCGAAAACTGGACAAACGAACGTTTTCAAATTCACCGTGTTCTTCCCTAAATTCTCGAGCCACCAATTAGTTAATTTCATTAGTTGCACATGTACCAGTTTATTGGAGCTTCTTCCGTTGTCCTGAAAAATGTTGGCAACTGGAATGGAAAACCGATGCTTCGTTAGTGGTTCCATTCGCATCTCTCTTTTCTCCGTCGACCATTTTCGACCGACAAAAGAACGACTGACAAAATTACAAAGGCTACACCCCACCGTCCATACATGCACACATCTATTTTTATTTTTACAAATTCTGTTTTCCTTTGTGTACGAAAACACCACGGATTTTAGCCGCCCGTAATTTACTTTCCATGCGCCCTAACAATTTTTGACTCCACCATTTTTTCCTCTCCCCCTTTGCTAATCCAATTACTCTTGTCAAGCAATAATTATTCAGGAAAAAAAAAGTTGTCGGACTATTTTGTTCCCCTCCGAAAACCGTTAAAACTTAAAACTTTTAACTGAAACAATTGGATTAGGGTTTTGTTTATGCGTCCGTTACAGGTAGAAGTACTTCGTCTAATGGAGTTTCGTACAGAGCTTTAACCAGTTACTGAAACATGCCAGGGGGAGTATTAGAGCTTACATCGAGAATTGCACAACGGTTTAATTCCACGTACCAAGAGATTTAAACCGATATTTCAAACGAGTGCACGCTCATTCAGATCCAGAACAACAGGATCATAAAACTCAAGTTTTCCACCTCAAAGACCTTTTTCTATTTTTCCATTTTTCTATTTTTCTATTTCCCCTTTTCCCTTTTCCTCTTTACCCAATTTTCTCGATGTAAATAACACGCGTCATAATTCCCCGAACTAATGGCATCCGAAATATAGTTTTCCATTAATTGAATAGTAAATCGTCGTATCGACGTCATCCAACGACACGTCCCTATCTCCAACTTCCCACGGTGTATCAGATATCAAATGATTTGATCCAACATAACGACGTAAAAAGCCGTATCGAGAAATCTATCACCCTCGCATGAAATACATCCGCTTCATCGGTGTTATCTTCACTCCGGACATAACCCCTCATCCCCGTGAGCATAACACCCCCCCGATGATTATCATGAAAGCTGACGAAACCCGTCCATTCTGATGTCCCGTAAATCACCGGCAATTGGGCGGGCTTTATGTGGTGTCGAATGGCTGTTCAATATTCGAAAGAGGGAGCCGACGAAGGGATCCGTCACTCCGTCTTCATCCGCCCAGTGACATAGGAAGAATGAATTTCATAAATCTTGGCTTGGAATTTTTAATTCTCACCTCAATCATCCATTCATCGCAAGCCTTCGTAATCAGAAATGAAAGTGATTGTGATAAATCCAGAGGTCTCGAGTTCGTGGCGATTGAGTACCTGAAGAATATCAGGAACTCATCACTGGTGCATGTGGTTCTGCAGAAAGAAGTCCCTGCTGATGTATCCGAAACAATTTTGAGAACACTGGGATCGCTTGTTCCTCTGGTGCTTCATCATTCAGGTAAGGATGTTGATGTGGATCAATCATGAGCCATTCTGATTTTCCGGAAGAGCTGTGTCTATCTTAGAAAAGATCATGATCCAATCGGTCAAATTCTGATGATCTGCTGTTCTTCAGATTCTGTACTTCCCAACAGCATGAAGATCATTCACATCTTCGGAATCATCAGCAACTTTGAGTGGATGAGCCGCTGGATGTATCGTCATCGCAACTCTTTGTCATCATCATCACAAATAGCTCTTCTGATCGCCCCGAACTCCACAAGTTTTCGGGTGGACCGGATCAAACCTCTGCTCCACGAGTTTTGGCAGCGCGAGATGATCAACGTCGTCGCCATAAGTCCCAGCCGAGATGCCCCAGTGATCCGTACGTACAATCCGTTTCAGGTTCATCCATCTGGTGACCTCGTCAACCTGACGGGCGAGTTCTTTCCTGATAAGCTGAAAAACCTCCACAAATACCCGGTCCGTGTAATCTTCTTCGACAATCCACCGTACGTCTACCCCAAAGCTCATCCAACACCGCTGGACGGTGGCGACTACGCCATGATGAAGTTTCTCTCCGAGCGCCTGAACTTCACAATCAGGACAACCATCAAGCTGACGACATTCGCTGACGCGTTCTTCGAGATGTCCAATGACCGACGAACTGCAGCATTAGAAGACTTGCTTCTAGCCGGAGCTGACATCCTGGGGAATTCCTTCTATTTGGAGTCGACCAACGGTCAGGATCTGGACATTCTCTACCCCAGATGGCGAACGGCATTGGTAGCCATTGTTCCGCGAACGCGTCCGATCCGTGGAATTCTCAATATGTTTTCATCCGTTGATCTCATGGTGTTGATACTCTTCTCAGTCGTCATGATTCTCCTCATCGTGTACCTCCGTGTCGAGAAGGACACCCACATCTTTATTCACGTATCGAGACTCCTGATATATCAGCACTTTGACTTTATCGGTGGTCGTGCCTCGGAGAGATTGTTTTGCATGTCCTTTGTCATCTGGTCGTTCTTCCTAGTGGAGTTCTACGAGGGTCGACTGGTTAACGATCTCAGTTCGTCGTTCTACAATGATATCAAGACCCTTCGGGGATTGGTTGATAGTCGGATTCCGGTGCTGGTGCCGTCCTGGCAGAAGACCGTTCTGGATCACTCTTCGATTCAGGAGCGAATGGAACTGGCTGAGCAGTTGGAGATCGAGGGTAACTTCACCAAGTGCGCGGAGAGGGCCATTGAAGTTGGGGATGTCGGCTGTACCATGGATGCCAACGTTGCGGACTACTTCAGGGATCAGATCGAGGAGAAAATGTACGGGAGTAAGAATGATAGCGTGGGAAAGGGACATCTGCGAGTCGTTGAAGAATCCATCGCGAGCTTCTGGCGGCTCCATGCTACGCGAAAAGGATTCTTCCTCAGGGAAAAACTCGATGAGATTATGGCCACCATTGCGGAGTGCGGGTTATTGAAGAAGTGGGAGAGCGATGCGAAGGATCGGCAGTTCCGTGAGCACACAGAGGAGCAGAAGGAATCCGTTGGCATGGACAAAATGGGCGCGGCCTTCCAGTTGCTGATGTACGGGCATTGTCTTGCAGCTGGTCAACTTCTGATTGAACTTGCGTGGCATGCCTTCAAGAAGAATCATCTCAAGGGCTGGGACGACTCCGAAGATGCGTTCGTTGGTTAATAAATGTTGCCGAAATTGATTTTTTTTTCAATCTTCATTGAAGTGGAAATTACTTGGATTTGTAATGGGGTCACTTTCGACCCCCTATCACATTTTTTTAAATCGAAATTCCACGAATAATATAAAATTCATCCGGCGTCGTGCCATTACATAATTTCAGCGTTATCCACGGCAAACAAAGTGTACGCTAGGTGCCTTACATCGAGCGTTTCGAGGCGTTTGCACTAGGTACTACGACGATAACACATTCATTGGTATTCCGCGAAACGACGAGTCTCTGTACGTGTCCAACGGGGCAGGTGATACAGGCTGTCCAGCCTTCGGTAAATGTAATTACAATGATGGTCTCAATTACCAATTCAGGTTAGTAATTTGTTGGTGAATTAAAGTGCACGGAGAGTTGGAGAAAATAGGGTATTTTCTGTTGTCGGGAGTGTAGTGACGATCTCGGGTATGCATATTAAAAAAATTCCCCTCAACGGTAGAATTCTTATCGCCCTGCATTTTCCGTCGTATTAAAATGTATTTCCGATGTCCCATGGGAAATTATTTCTAGTATTGGAGTGAAAACGTGAAGATGGAAGATATTGTTGCTTTACATAAGGTTGGAATAATGTGAATAAAGAAATTGTCGACAGAGAAACTATGACTGTTGAATTAATGTTCCTGATGAAGATTGAAAGTACTAACTGATTGATAATCACGTAAATACTGATTTAATAAAAATTCCTCTCGAAAAATCATGAAGAATCCCACATCAATTTCAATTTCCAATAAAAAAGTAGAAATAGAAGATCGAAAACGATCTCACCTAAATCCTCATAAAATTTGAGCTGAAGACAACACCCAACTCGACCTATTTATCACCTCACCTTCCCCACCTACCCCAAAAATGCAAAACCTACCCTTAAAATTCCGCCTCAACCGAAAAAAGTCGTCATACTGAGTTTTCCAGCTGAAATTTCCCTGGCTATCCGCCGAACCTACTCTCTCATCAAACCCTGAAGATCTGCCATTTGGTTATCACACCCCGTTACCCAAAACGACCGCGTCATCCCCTCGGAAGACTCTTGACGGAACTATTGCCGAGAAAAACTCGACGAAGATTTCCCGGGGCCTCAGAACTTTGTTGCATTAGATCCTCTCCAAAGTTTCCGCTTCCTGATCACCGAGCAACAGTCCCAGGGAGTAAATGGGGTGAGGGGGTGGTAAAGAGGGTAGCACCTCCCTTCGTGTAATACTATCGTACAGACCACCTCCGTTCCACTTTGCTCCACAGCGAGCCATCGCGCACCAGACGCTTTGCATATGGAAATTGTTCGTGACGTGGAGGTACGCTGGAGCAAGTTGATTCCAGACGTCCTGGGGGTATGAATAAAATAATGTTGCTTTCGTCACAGGAACATTATGCCACCCCTTTATGTCCCTGGCAACTTATCGAACAATGAGCCGTGTTCTTTTACCACTCTCAACCGCTTTTACAAACTGAATAGATTGATGAAAAAAAAACTGTGCAAGTGCATTCACGCGTTTTTTCCTCCGCCATTTCGATGGATATCTTGAGAATGGAGATATCTAGAGAGATGAAAATGGTGGGGTTAAAAAGCCAGGGAAATTTCCGATAGAAAAACCGCGCGACCTGTTTTGCTCCATTAGTTTCCCCGTAACGCTCGAAAGACTTTTTCGATCCGCAACCTTTATTTTTTTTCGCATTTCCACATCCCCGAAAAATGCCGCGAGTGTACACGTTATTTTAATATTAATTCAAGAATTATACCGCTGTTTTTTCATTCAAAAATGTGCCCCCCGATATTACCCACTCAATCGATTTCCCGTCAGTTTTTCGGAAAATTCCGAAAGATTCCATTTTCACGTGAACCATCAAAATGGCGGCCATTGCGCCGGAAGGGTTCGGGGCAATGTCAAGATTCCGCACGGATAATGAAGAAAAAACGGACGACGGGGATATGAAAAAAAAAAAAAATTAAAAAATGTGGTACTGTATGCGACCAGTGGCTGCACAACTGCCTTCAGCTAGAAACCGTTGGATGAGAGAAGTCGGTCGATAGAGCTCCCGGGAGGCTCTCTATGCTCTCTTTTGCGGCACATGCAACTACCGCCCCCGCAAATAGAGTTGAACATGGGTAAAGAATGAATGGCACTGCACACTAGATTTTGAACCCCCCCTCCTCCTCTTTTTTTGGTCATTTATTTACGGTGATGAAATCCAAAGTGAGGATTGAATTTTCCACCGGTCGAAAATTGAATCCGAGTAATTGTTTAGGCGTTAGGGGGATGGATTACCTTTCACAAAACGAATTTTAGCGGTAGGAATTTTCTAAGGGATAAAAATTCCATCAGAGAGGAGAAAATCGAGATTTAAAAAAGAGGATTTAAAAAATTGAAAAATTGGAGGAAAATAGATTTTTGGCGATGGTATTTGGGTGATTAAAGCTTTTTTCGCGGAAGTAGAAAAATCGTGGGGTAAATTAGGGGTGGGTTTTGTTTGTTTTTTTTTACGGAGGTGATTGGCGGATCAATCTGACCGGGTAATTTTCGAGTGAAATATAGGAGTGGTAATTTTTTTAGGGGTTTTTTCTTCATTTCGTTCTCCTCCTGAAATCGTCAATCAGTCAGGCCATTCTGCTCGAGTTATATATAGGGCACTTTCCAATAGAGTTCGATTAATCAAAGTGCCTCAACTGGGGAATCCTCACCCTCTCTCTCTTTCTTTCACTTGCCACCTCGTCAATTTCCTCGTTCAACTCCGTGCTACTTTCCAGGTGTTGGGGTGGATGTCTCTCTTTTTTCTTTCTTTTTTTTTTAATTCCCTTTCCGAGGCTCTGGTGCCCATCGATTCTTCTGTTCAGGTGCGACCCTTTGATCATATATAAACGGGTTTTAACGGCAAGATTGCACAGCGACTTCGCTAACGCCGGCAATTAAAGTTAATGGCGACATTTTCCCGCAAGACATTTTTTTTTATAGAAAAAAATGAGTTCATCCCGCCAATTTTTTGGATTTATCAATAAAAATATGCAACTGTAGAATGTAATATTAACATACCTCCCCCCCCCAGAGAAAAATAATATCAGAGAAAAATTGATGGAATTATTAATTGTTTATTTATTAGAATGAAAGAAAATTTAAAAATCTTTTCAGGTGCCCATAATTATTATTTAAAAGATTTAATTATTTTTTAAATTGAGAAGGAAATATATTTTCTTGGATCGAGTAAATTTTCTGAATCAATTTCTTTTAGTATTTTGTTAATTAATTTCCCTCCGAGAAAGTCGATTAACGGCTGCACCGGAAATAAGATCTCAAATCGCGGTGAAAAATCGTCCGAGCCTGACCTTTTCGACAGATGCCAACCCCACCAACTCGGGGGGTGGTTGGGAGGAATTTGCACCCACGTAATATCCACAACCGAAGGTCAGAGTTCACCGGGTCACGCTTGCCCCGGGGATTTTTCAATCTCAAATTTTACATGATTTTATCTTGAATCTTTCAACGAATGAAATGGAAAAATTCTCCGATGATTTATGACTGCTAAAAAAATTATATCTCTCTCAAAAATAAAGAGAGATTATATACCTACGATTCACTGTTACCAAAGATTCGAGTAAACATCTTTTTAATTTGAATTTCTCTTCAAATCAAACGGGGAAATGGGGAATGGCGGCAAAATTTCGAAAATTCAAAAATTATCAAAAATTCAAAAAATCGTCAAAATTGGGGAATCATTACGGAAGCCAGGGCAAATTGCAAATTATTGCACAATTTTTTGAATGGAGGAAGTGAAGGGCGGCAAAATTTTGAAAATTTAAAAAATGTCAAAAATTCAAAAAATCGCAAAAATTTGGGAATGATTACGGAAGCCAGGGGAGACTGTAAATTATTGCATGAATTTTGGAATGAAGAAAGTGGAGGGCGACTGAATTTAAAAATCAAAAAACTGTCCAAAATTTTGAAAACCGTGGAAATTTGAGAATCATCGCAGAAACATATGGAGACTGAAAATTAATGGACAAATTTGCCCTAGGGGCGAGTGAAGCGAAAAAATTTTGAAAATTCAAAAAATTCCGAACGATAATAAATTTCAAGGGTAAGCAGATCACGCGCGGACGACCTCGTATTCTATAAAAATCGGAGAACTTGCGACTTTTAATTATTTTGAAATTTCAAATTTCCCTGCGCTTTTATGTAAATCCCATTTAACATTCAATTTATTTATTGATCGATCTCCCAAAAACGGAAATACTTGTTACGTCAGTTGGTTCTAAACTCCGCAAACTTCTTGGATAAACACATCCGCCAGTGCATGCGCGCATGAAACGAAAGGGAGATTTAATTGCGAGGGGAGGAAGATGGCGAGGGGGTGGGATGATGGCATTAATAAGAGGCAACTCAAGATGACACACGACGTGAAGATGACACACGTATACCTGAGGGATAATTAATTGCTCAATTATGACTTGAGAAATTTCCGCATTCAATAATCGAACTTCATAATTGCATTCCGAGGGGTTCGAACATATCGGAATCGATGATGACCCCATTCGATAATCGAGGATTTGTTAGTGGTTACTCGATTTTCTCGATAACTGCGGATTACCAGTAATGCCTGATTCTGTTCTTGATTCCTGACTGAACGTATGGGTTTCAGGTCGATTATTCCCCGATAAATAATCACGTTTTCCACGTAAATTCACTTGGGAAAATTAAAATAATTAAGGAAAAGTCGTCTTTCGGAATTTCAGTGACATGTGATTTTTTTGGGGCCATTTGACTTCAATTATTCCACTCAAAAATATTAATTCATTCAATTCGTTAATTAATCCTTTATTAGTCTCGAAAAATTCATCAAATCTTTAATAATTTAATTGGTTAGGCTGATCATTGATTTTTTAATGAAATTTTCCATTTTCAATAGATCGATGACTGAAATCGAGGAAGAAAGTTGAATTTCAATCGATGACTGGAATTATTATAATTCTTCGTCAAATGGTGTATGAGTGTGGTACAATATTGCCACTGGAGATTACGTAACGTTCTCAGCGAATTCAATCGATCGTTCAACTAATGGCTGGCGATGTTAGGTACATTGGGAATTTCAGGGAAAGGGGGACAAAACGATCCACCACACAAACCCGAAATATGTTGCAATCGCGTGCAATGTCAGAGTGCAAATGTCGCTGGATAAATTCGTGGACAATTCTTCCTCGAAAATTTCAATAACCAGAATCAATTATTCATGTCATTCTCTTGAATTTATTGCTCCTACCACCCATCACGAAGAAAAATTATCAGACAAGGACTTAAAAGAAATGATTGCCTATGAAAATGGAAATTCATAGCATAAAAAATATATAATATTTTTTTTTCAATCTTTCTTTCGCCAGTCTTTACCATCAATTATTCATGTATTTATCTGAGATTTATCATTAACCGCATATCATATGTCATGTAATTTGAATAGAAATGATTTTTCATATTTTATTTGATGAATTTTATAGACAAGATAGAATTAATTTATTGAGTGTACGATTAAAAAATAGATTGACTGATTGTTTAATTGAAATTGTGATAAAAAATTGTGGAGAAAGATTGTGGATTACAAAAATTAATTAATGTTCATGAATGGACGCCGATTTTTTTGTTCAGAATGAAAATGTTCAATTTTCTACGGATAAATCGAAGTGAAATTTATTCGAGCGAATTGAATTTCAAGGGAACAATGTCGTGTACCTTGTAGGGTAATTCGTCGCGTGATTTCTGACTGGATCCACCCCTTCGTGTTGAGAGTATTGAATCAGCATAAAGCAGACCAGTGGAAAAATTGTGGAAAAATATATCGGAAAATGGTTTAGCCAAGGGTAGGAATGAGTACTCAATACCGAAGTGAATTCCACTGGTTAATGAATGCCTCAATGAAGAGAGGATAATTAACGGAATTTCGCGATTGTTCGATGAGGGATCATGCATGGCGAGAAACATTTCATAAAAATTACGTGCCTGTTCGGTAATCTCCCAGTTAAAATTACGGAAAATTTACGCACTATTCAGTGAATGCTCAGGAAAAAATACGGAACCGCTCTAAATTTTATTCAATAATAATATTCCCCCTCGAAATATTTCAAAAAAATATTACTTCGCGAGCCATTACATTTTTTTTTCAACATTACAAACGAAAAGACTGATTAAATTATTCACTGTGCATAAGTATTATACTGGCGAAATATTATCGCCCACAATTATTTTTGGGGGAATATCCCTAAATGTAATCTACACTGAGAGAAATATTCAATAAAAATTACGTGTATTTTCCGTAATTCTGGAGCGAAATGTGGTTGTCGGAAATTTTACGGAACTGTCACGTAATTTTTATCTAAAGTCACGGAATTTTTCCGCGGTGTCCCGTAATTTTTATCTGAATTATCGGTGAAACATAATGATACCGTCACTTAAATTTTTCGAATCAACTCCGTAATCGGTAAGTGAACTCAAAGTTCCGTAATTTTTACTAAATATTTCTCTCCGTGTAGTTACATTTTGCGTATACCATATTGACTACAGCCTGAAGATTTCCATGAATTAAATTCGTCAATCGGTCTGTGACGTGGAGTATTTTTGAGGCGTCCGTCATAACGTCATTTCATCATTTGAAAAATTTAATAATTATTGGTTCATTAAAAAACCGTTGCAGCGAGTAAAAGTTCGAGGTTAATTGACAATTACGTACCAAATATGAGAACTTATTGTTTTCTCCTTGTTATTGTAATCTGTCGAAATAATATATAATTGTCGATATAATTGTTGTAATATTTTTAGTTGTTATTTTGATGAACAACCAAGAGAAAATGGGGGAGAAAATGGAACCGGATTTTCCTAGCTAAAATATCTACTTCCGTTATTCCCTCAAATCCCCTTCTCATTAATTCATCCTTGCATTTTCGCGATTATTAGTTTCATCCATGGAATTTTCATCCCAAAGAAAATATCAACATGAAAATACCCCTGTGACCTAGTGAATGCCTCTTAAGGATTTATGATGAAACACAATCGTAAAGAATCATCGGGAAAACCACAATGCTTTTATTTATCATCCTGACCAGATATGATGGATGAAGTTGCGATTTATGAATCTCGTCACCGTGACTGGATTTTCCTCGACCAGGCTTCCTCTTCCTCATAAAAAACTCCCATATTCACGATTTTCCGACGATCATTCGTCGCATGACGTATAAAAAAAAACCACAGGTCTACATAAAAATCCGAAAACGATTTTCCCCAATTCTGAAACGATATCCGGAAAGAGAAAACCACAAACCGAAGAAAAAAGATCAGTTAGAAAATGCCCAAAAAGGTGATATTTCCAGCAAATAATGAACATCCTCAAACTACTAAGGAATATAAATGAATAGTGAGGATAAATGCGTTTATCCGGTGCTCCGGAAGCTGTTGTAATGGAGGAGAGGACAGCATTACTTACTGGAGGGGTTAAAACACTGGCTAAAAGGATATGCCAAGTGGGGATGAGAAGGAGGAGAGGAGAGGAGAAGAGTATTCATGCTCTTTCGAGTGCCAGAAAGGGGAATTGAGGGGAATCGGATAATAGAGATGAGGGTGGTAGGGGGGATGTGTGGGTGGTTGGGCGATGAGGGGGTATAGAGTGCGGTTGGTAGGCTGCATCGATCGCCACTCGCGTCCTGGTGACCTCGACCCAATGCCAACCCGCTTACATCCACCGTTCCTCCTGCTCCACACTATCCCCATTTTCGCCCTCATCTTTTTCATCTCGATATCATTTTTTTTATGATATCAATAAAAAAAAAGAAAAAAATACCACTCTCTGGTTTTTCCCCGGGGTCGCTGCGCACTTTCGCGACAATTTGGAAATAATTTTTCGTTAGAAAATGAAAATCTCAAGGTATGGCGCGAATAGGTAGCAAAATTTACCGTGAAATATTCTGATTTGCCGTCATTCTGACCCACGTGGTAAAATTAACCGGTATTATCTACGTGTTTATCATAGATTTTACGGTGGTAATGAGAATAATTTTTTTCTTCAATTTTCTAAAGTGAAAATTGGGGAGAAATGATGGTTTCATAAGTTGTAGGACATGCATTGTCTCATGGTCGCTCCACTTTTGATCCATTTGTACGAGTGGGTGGAGATAGTCCCCTCTCCTCAATGCGAAAACGCAGGGAATGACGGGGACAGTGGATAGAGAAAATTTGCAAACGTAGGGGTAGTTGAATGCGCTGTTTGGTGGGGGATGAAATGGAAAGATTGGATGGGGATGGCGTGATGAGGGGATTTGAGATGGGAGGGAGGTTTTGCTACGGGGTATGGAGTTGCCAAGGTTACATCCGCGTCACAACCCCTCCTCGATGGATTGTATGCAGCCCCACTGCTCGTTGACACACCCCTCAATGCCACCCTGTGCAACCCTTTCACTTCGATTCATCTTCTGAAGTTCAACGATGAATCTCCTCGGCACCATTCCCTTCATTTTTTCTACATAATGTATGCCTTCGATTCGACGTCATTCTTCATTCGACAGACAGAATTGCCAATCGATGTACCAGAGAACTACCGAATATCCGATTTTATATGTGAACAGACGAAAAACGATTTTCCGAGTGAATCATACGTCGGGAATCTATTTTTTTTTTTCGATTGAAAATTCAATTGAATCACTCGCAATGATCCACGTGGAAAAATGGAGCTATTAGTTGAAAAATGGGCCCATTAGTAGAGAAATGGGAAATTTTAGCCGGAAAATTGTGGTTTTGACTCACTAGGAAAAATCATTTCCCAGGTATTTCCAATCTGTGGATTCGATTTAAATACATTTGTTTATTTAAATCATATCAGCATTTCAGATTGATTTAACTGGAATATCGCGACAATAATCAAAATAACGCCTAAGGCCAGCCAATTATGATAATTAAATGTTGATGACGAGTGGAGAAAAATGACGAGTCCATAAACTTGGGCTTGACAAGCCACTCAGCAACAACGAGGTGGTTCTCAACAACTCGTAAAGTTACCCCGGTAAATTTTCGCGTAACAAGCCCCAACAACCGCCCTCTCGACGTTTCACATCTCCCATCGAGCCCCAAACGTAATTGTTACACTATGTAAACTTCTCCACATAATTCAGCTGTAATATCATTACCCTTACTTCAGACAGCATCCAACTGACTCTTCAATTGTTTTTTTTACGCATTTTTTAATGAAAAATTTTTGAGGTTTTTTTTGGGAATTTTCCAATCGCAAGACATTTTCTTTTTCTATCCATTACAGATATCCCATGATTTGTCTCCATCAAGACGGGAGATTTGGATCATGAGAAGAAGTTTTTTCAATAATTATGTAAGTTGTTAATTATTCAATCAAAGAAAACTCTAACCTTTTTTCTTACACTTCAAATTCTGACAATTCAACCCCCGAATTGGCAAAAAATGGGAATTTCGCATCTTTGGTTTTGAGTTGGAGGAAAAATAGATTTTTGACAGGAAAATGATTTTCAGTGACAGGCGAAAGTAGATGTACTTGTTTTTAATCTATGGGTGAATTTTCCCGGGCTCATTTTCTAAGAGAAAATGATTTTTTTTTTATTGATTGATCGGTGATCCACAGAGAAATATAATTACGACATCAACAGAAAACGACTCCTGTCACTCATCAGACCTTGACCCAGTAAATCCCAGTGGCTGTCATACCCAGTGGTCTGAGTGTCGCCCCACGTGTTACAAATTACCCGAATTCAAATTACGTAAGTGATGTAAGTGTCATATCCCGTTAGATATAATGTGATAAATCGCGACTTAACAATTCAATTTTTCACAATTCAATCGAGAGAGCTATAACAAATTGCGATTAATTCACCAGACAACAGCAGAGATAAGAGATTTCACCGGAGCTCGAGTTTTCCCAACATTCCGGATAAATTTTCCGTCAATAATAATCAGGTAAATAATTTTTTCCGTAAAACCGAAGCAATCAAAATAAATGAGAAAGTGTCCCGCCATTCGACAAATCGAAAAATTCTAGTTAAAATGCAAAAAAGGATATTTAGAACCAACTGGACAAGTTTTTTTAATGGTTTGCAAATTTTTGGATTTATCCAATGGGCAATACCAGAAGACGTGAATTTGCAAGTTTTAATTAATTTTTCGTGCGTTAATTATCCTGAAAACTAATAGGATTTTTCCTTTTTCCCTACAATTGTCATCAGCACCAGCGGATAAGTTATCTCGAGGGTACATCCAGAGGAAAACTTGGGTAATTAAAAATACAGCCGAAGGGGTATGACAGTACAAACTGTTGTGCCCCATTTCCCAAGGGGTCTGTAACAGCGATTTTTACTAGCACGACGATTTCCAACGATTCAGTCGAGCGTCAAAACTTTTCAAATCAATAATTACCCTTTTTCTTTAAATATCATCACCGCAAAACTTCAGCCCCTTGTCTTTACCTCTCAATACACTTTTAATGACAAATTATTGATGAATAGAAAGGAGGGAACACCCCGGATATTGAGGGCACTGAGACGTCACAGCGGAAAAGGTAATCCCTACACTAATAAATTATCGAAAGCCAACCAGAAAAGTCAAGATTCCATTGCCAAAGTGGGTTTAGCAAGCAGGGAGGACAAGTCCTTATCGTTGAAGGGAGATAACAGCAAGAGCGAGGTTGTTATCTTGTACCAGGGTGAACCGACGGTTAACCAGGATCCTTCCTCCTCCACGACCTCAAAGACCCTCGTTCGCACCTCCAAATCCGACCACACAATTGTAACGCAGTCCCACCCACCCAATCAACAGTTGAGTCTATCCAAAAAGTTATATCAATCACAATTATCCAAAAGACAAACTTGAACTCATAAACGATAAAAATTCATTAAATCATCAATTGCCATTTTCGATTTCTCATTCTCTCAAGAAAGTCCTTGACATTATAGTAGAAATTATTTTTTTCTGTGCCCTGTGGGAATAATCATGAAATATTACTCAGTTCGAGGGAGAGCCCTAGGATACCCCCAAAATTACAGCCACGACGACGAAGGCCACCTCATCGTCGACCATTAAGGAGACAATCGTTAAATGTCAATATCATTCAAGAGTCACGAGTTGTTGATTCAGGAAGACGCACCCCATCCCCATGTCTCAGACAGCCAACTAATGATGTCATTAGACATATGGCTTATTCTGTGAATGAAAGGGGAACGGAGAATAGAAGAGTTTTTCCATTTCAGTCGACACCGAGTGGAAACCTCAAAGTCATTCCCAATCAAGTAAAAATACCAGCCGAAAAGCCCTCGTGGTATTTATTCAATCGAATAAAGGCGAATTCGGGATCAATAATAACACCAGCGGATATATCGGGAAATTTACCCGTGAATTAAAAAAAAGACGACCTCTGTAGCTCCCATAGCGTCGGAGTTACAACGAAAAATCTAAAAGTGATCTATAGTGATAGAAGGTAAAAAATGATCTATAGAATAATTTGGGATTTTTGAGGGATCTACCCAGGCGAATTGACTCGTCTTTCTTCACTTCGCTGGAAAATATTTCCAATTATCCATTAGAGCTGTCTCCGCCCGAATTATCCCCCGCGGTAAAAAAATGATCTAACGATCGCGAAATGATCTCCAAAAATTGATTCGGGATTTTCTCCGCATCTACCGGGGCTAGAAAGTTCGTCTTTTTTTCAATCTGTGGGTAAATTTATGGAGCCGTCATTGGAAATAGCTGCGGAGTAGCCAGTGGGGTCGACAGTGACCCCACAAAAATCCCCAGTAATGAAATAAAATTCCAGGTGATATTCGAATCGAAAAAAGTAAGTGTCCTAGTTGCTGACCCTCGTCACGCA
This sequence comes from Fopius arisanus, assembly GCF_000806365.1. Taxonomy (NCBI): domain Eukaryota; kingdom Metazoa; phylum Arthropoda; class Insecta; order Hymenoptera; family Braconidae; genus Fopius; species Fopius arisanus. Next base: position 142,379 of record NW_011887814.1, on the reverse strand, counting down.
AAGGTGAACGTAAAAGCGGAGCTCAATAAACCGGAAGTGGAGATTGGTGATAGTGGACAAGCAAAGGATCTACCACCGGGTGTGACCCCGTCAGCGATTGACCATCTGCAAGCACAGAGGAAACTACCGAGGATACCCACACAGTACGTGCCTAGAACTCAACCGCACAGAGGAAAATTACGACACGATCAGATGGAGATGAAACAGAATAATCAGGGGAATCATCATCGTCATCAACCGGGAAATGAAGTCCCACTGGCTTCGTAAGTTCATGAAAAAAAAAAAATCCGATTCCCTAACCGTAAAGAAAAATAAAAAAATTTCACTTGCGAATTTTCCGATGATTTCCCAATAATTTCTCAAGCCTGGGATTCACTGTGGAGCAGCCGATAGACTGGGAAAATATAAATTTGCCCGAAAAAACTGATTTGTACGACGAATTAGAGAGAAGAATCACCAATTACAAGTAATTATGAAAATTTAATCATCCGGATTTGTTGAAAATCAACTTGCGTCGATATTCTCAGCGATTTTCAATTTGTAAATAACTTTTATTTTCATTCTCCCGTAAGAAATGCAGATTGTATAGTGCATCTGGGTCACGACGAGTTTCACTGTCATCTCCTTGTTCTCCAGAGTTACAGCACCTTCTTCGACGATAAAAACTGCAAAGAGATCGACTTAACGGGGGTAAACTATTTTCTCGAAACAATTTCGCATGTCGATCGATCCTATCATTCGAGGACAGGCGAGACCAGTCATCCTCACTTGAATGAGAGTGTGTGTTATCGTCCTGGTGCACGCCGTTGCCTGAACAATCATTTGCCGCATATGGTCAACCTAATGACGCATAAACGACTGAATATATTCAATATAATATATTCAGCGAAGAAAAGCCCCTAGAAAATTAAGAATTTCCCCTGGGATGGAGCAAAAAATTTATTTCAAATCGCCCGGTAAAAAGATATTCCCTAGACTCTAAACAAATCCCGGGATTTACCGTGGAAGAAAAAAAAATTATATTTTTTAAAAATTCTCTTCCTCTACAACGATTTTTATTCAACTTTTGTCTCCTTGGGAGTTAGTGCGAAGATATTTCTCCTATTTTCATGGTTTCGCCTCTCGTCCGTTCTGTATAAAATTTCCTAAGGGAAATCAAATATTTGTTTCAACAGAACATACATGGAATAACCTGAGTTTGTTATGATAAATTCAGAGCGGTGTGACATCACGAGCATTTTCCATCATCTATGACTGGATGATAAGCTGCAGTGCAGAGAGTTGCCATCTTCTGAGGCGGGATAATATTCTTGAGATATTTACTGGTGCCCAAGTACTCGGAATCAAAGGTACCCAATTTAATAGCGACAGATATTGCCGACAAATCAAAAGAAAATCGAATCAAATCGGCCCGGTAGATTTGGAGAAAATTACGAATGAATTTTCATAGATCATTTATCGATCGCTAGATCATTTTTAGCCAGCGTGGGCAGAATGGATTGGGTATAATCCTATCGGGTAGTGAAAGGGCTTTACCATCGATTACAAGAAGGACGACTCATTTTGCCCGAGTAGATCCTCCGAAAATCCTAAATTATTCTATAGATCATTTGAGATTCGCTCGCTAGATCGGTTTTACGTTTTCGGCTCTAACTTCTCTCCTATTGGAGCTACACGGGTCATATTTTTTTTAATGTGTAGGTAAATTTCTCGGTCTATCGGGTGGAGTCACTATCGATCCTAAATTCTGAGTCTCCGGGGGATGAAAAATTGGAGAGCTACTTTATTGAGGAAACAATCGACTTTTTCAGAGTTGGAGGAGCAGTGCTGGTCTTTTATCGATAACGAGGAGTTATTTAGCGAGGACACGGCTTTTCTCCTCTATCTCGACGCAAAAAAAATTAGAAATTCCGCTGTGATGGAGCTAATGATCCCCAGGATAATGAAATTCTTTCTGATGCTTGTTAGCACTAAAGATTTTCTCGAACTTTCTGTTGACGAACTTTGTTTGTTACTCCGATCGGATTACATTTGCGTTAACAGGTAAAAAAATTGACTAAATTCATTAAATACGGGAGAACCTTTTTTTCTTTCTAATTGTTGTTTTTTGCTTCTATAAAGTGAAATGGAAGTTTTAATGTCCGCTGTAAGGTGGTTGATGTACGACTGGGAAACCCGTAAAGAATATCTTCTGGACATTCTCAAATGCGTTAGATTCGGGCTTATCGCCCCCTGGCAGCTCGTTGACGTCAAAAGAAACCCGGAGAATCCAGAATTTATGGAGCTCATGTCGTATCCCGAGATACAAAAAATGGTGGACGATGGACTTGCGTATGTCATCAATTACTTCCGCTATCCATCACTATTTCCCCCTGTACCCCAAAATACCCATTTTGAAAAACCAAAACGAAAAAAAAATCCTGTCACCAAAATTCCAGCGCATTTACCAATGAGAAAAATTAATAAAACTTTTGCTCCAGATTGGAAAAAAAAAAATTCGCTTCATGTTATCTTGATTTTTTTTTTCCATATCCCCTGATGTCTCCTGACGCAAAAAGCCCAAATTTTTTAACTCTTGTTAATTAAAACAAGTTAAATTTATAAACGTTTCACTTGAAGTCCCTCTGGCTGTCTCTAGAGCCCTTGAATCCCGCGTTTTCCCAACGAGTTTGAGTCACGTACATATTGAGAACCGAGGGGGTGAAGTCCCTCGAGTACTTCCGAGTGTGTACCCACCCCTCCCCTTCCCCCAACCACCCCATCTAAAAATCAACCCTCAAATGAACACTTGCCATTTCTCCTTTCACAACGGCAAATTTTTTTCCCATTCACAAATTCAAATTATTTTTCTCTGACTCGACAGTTTTGTGATTATCAAGTACTGGTATAGCAATCAGACTCAAGATTATTACCACTGGATTGAATTACTGGGACTTACAGAACCGGCTAATCGTAATTGGACGGGCGAAGAAAAGGTGTGAAACGACAATCAATTTTATGTCGATAATTGTGTTAATTTCAGAATGACTGATGATTTCAATGATTTCTATCGTTGATTTCCAAGTTTTTTGAGAATTAATCGAGTAAGACTGCCACGCAATTTAACTAATTCTTTGTTTTAATTTTTATTGGGCTGATAATATTCATGTGATTCTGTAAGTAGAATCGTCCAGAAAATTTTCAAAATGAAGTTATCATTATTTCATATTTTTCTCCTATCTTTATCCACGATATTGCTATTTCATGTTGTTCATACCCTCATTCACCTGCAATATATCATTTTATCGTTCTTAGAATTACGTGACTTATCGGGAATTTCTGCTATACCTCGAGGAATACCAGAGAACGAAAATAAGTGAACTGAAAACTAAAAATATTGAAAAATCTCAGACAATGTCCAATGACTGTGCAGAATCGCCGGTAAGACAGCCGAATAATTACCAATCTCTACACAATCCGAGGGCTTCCTCATCAGGTAAATAATTTTGATCCCGAATCAAAAAAAATTAATTAAAGCGATAGTGCTACATGAATCGATAAAATCATAAAATTAAAAAAATCTAGCTTCTATTATTCTCTAAATATGTCCGAAATAACTAAAACTCAAAAAAGATAAAAAATTTTAAAAATCGCGATAACTTGGAGGTCATTGCAAAAACTGATTTTTTAGGCAATGATTTATTAGATTTATTAGAAAAACTTTAATTAGAGACGGAGGGACGGGAACAATTTTGGAAATTCCAAAAATTTCAATCGGTAAAAAATTTCATTTCAAACGTGCGGAACAAAATGAAAAAATGAAAAAAATTTTAAAAAATAATAAAAAATCTCTCGGTGTTAATTTGTAAATGAAATAGTTTCAGAGATATCCCATATTCAGAGAGTGTTTTCAATCGAAAAAAATTGATCAACTTTAATTGTTCGACTGATTTAACTGCAGGTCAAGTGAATTTACCCCCCAACATCGGCGGTAGACCCTCGAGATGCCCGAGGATGCCAGTTGGGGGTCAGGGAGCTCAAGGAGCCCCTCCCACCCTTGGTATGCCGCCTGAAATTCTCAGCAAGTACTTGAGCAGCTTGGGGAGTCATTCCAAGGTGGTGAGTAGAGGAACAAACGACTTTGATGTGAAATTACCGAGCTTCAAGAACCAATGAATTTTCAAAACCCTTCAACCCACACTTTTTCACCCCCAAACCCCGACCAATACCTTATTCTTGTAATACCTTAGAATAAATACTTATCAATATTTTAAAAACCATAATTATCTCACAAACTACCACCGGAATAATCACAGAACTTGCGCCACCATCTAGCCAGGGAAATTACACCTCGAATTAAAAAAAAAATCAACAATTTAGTTATCGCAGAACCCGATTTACAGTCGAAAATGTAAAAGTGATCGATGAAAATTCTTTTGGAATTTTCTCGAAATCCATTGGGCCAAATTGACTGTTTTTTTTTAATTTGAGAATAAATTCCCCGATCTGTTCGATGGTATCACTAAAATTCACGGTAATAATGACCGACTGAATAAAAATTTGAATTCCTGAGCGATTGAATTAATTCCCATACACAATATCGAGTTGGAAGAGAGAGAGAGTTAGCAAGAGAAATTGAGTTTCACTCTGAAAGTGTGTGCTAGCATAAATTCGGGTGAGTTTGAATTGCCAGGGCGAATCGATCCGCCTAAGTTTGCCAACTTCAATCTGTTTTCCAGATTATTCCCGGTCACACCGATGTACATCAAACGCGAAACCACGTAGATGACGCCAGATGCGATCAGTGGAAATCAAATAGCGGATTAAATTGGAAAAAACTAAGGCAGAGGAAGAGAGAATTTTACCGAAGAAATGGAAAAAATTCGGATTCTTCAAAGTCCGAGGAAGAAGCTGCCACCACAATACAAGCGGTTTACAGAGGATATAAAACACGTCAAACATTTCAAGAGGTTGAAAAAAAAATGATTTAAAAAGACTCACCGTATCAGCAATTTAATTTTTTCCATCCACTTGGGTCCAGATAAAAAAGCTGTCGTCAGATGAGAATCAGAATGCAAGGAGAGTGGCGCAATTGCTGTCGATTCCATCGATAAATAAGAATAATCAGCCCCTGGAGCCCCTGCGACAGGCTGGAGGTGGTGGTGTGTCTGGAGACCCCAGGCAAGTGAGTAAAAAACTGGAACAGATAAGATCAATCGAAATAATGAGAAATTCCCCAGTGAAAAATGGGGAGAAATTATTTTTGTGACATTTAAACATGAAGACAAATTTTTTTTCTCGTCTCCTCCAGGTAAATACTGAAATCCCACAGCCAACCCCTCGATCTCGAAAGGCCCTGGAGGCCGTTGAGACCCTCCATCCACCCAATCCCCTCGACTTTGACGCTGGAACGAGTTCGTCTCAATTTTTCGAGACAGACACCGAGGATCCCTTTACCCCACGGCTACAGAAATCAACGGATACAAATGGAGAGAATACTGTCCTAGTTTTCGGTGGAATTGATCCACACGTGGAGTACGGTGTTCGGGGTAACACGGGCAGAGATATTTACAGGTATAAATCAGTGGAAAATGTCTGGGAGTTTGTTGGAGAATTACCAGAGCCGAGACATCATCACTCGGTTGCATTAATGTGGGGAAAAATTTATCTCATTGGTAAGTGAAAAGTGTTGAATTCTGGTGATGACCAATAGAATTCATAAAATCATAATCAAATCAGGTGGTGCCGATCCCAGGGAAGATTTTTTGAAAAGAAAATGTGTGGCCCTAGGAACCGTCTGGAGCTATGACATCGCTACCAGGAGTTGGTACAACGAGCCAGAATTATTGACACCGAGAAAAAACTTTGCTCTGGTCAATTCCCATGGGCGGATGTACGCCATTGGTGGACAGGACAAGAATGGAGTGTAAAATCATTCGAGTTCACTCGTAATTGATTGATTGATTATCTGTTCTGGCTTTCAGGGCCCTGAGATCCGTCGAAGTTTTTGATCCAACTGAGGGCACGTGGCGAATAGCTCCACCCATGCACACAGCAAGAATAGGCCCAGCAAGTACCAAGTACGGTAATTACATATGGGTGGGAGGGGGTATGACTATTTCGAAGAGGGAGCCTATATCCAAGGACGTCGAGTGCTTCGATCCCTCGAAAAATACGTGAGCATTTTCAAAAGATCATTAACCCTCAAAAACTCTCGATTACCTTGAATGTAATTAATTGGATTAATTATTCATCCGAATTCAAATATTCAGACCTCAATTCATTATTAGATCATTAATTCTGATTTTTTAATGATTTTAATTGCCTGGATTTTTTTCTGGGGAAGTGGGAGAAGTGAGCTTTTGAAATTAATTAGTTGATTGATGTTTGATTTAAGATGGATTAATATCGAGCCTCTACGTGTTCCGAGGTGTTTTGCCTCATTCCACGTTATGTTCGATACGTTGTATATTATTGGTGGTGCTGGTAGGTCATTGAAAAATGTTACCATGACAGAAAGCATCGACACTATCGATGTTTGGGACCCTGAGTTGAGGACCTGGAGGGAATTCTCAAAGATTACCATTGGAAGACACAGTCATTCGACTGGTTCAATCGGTAATATAATACCTCCCTGATTGAAAATTTTATAACAAAGGTGTTTCAAAAAATCAGGGGGACTGTTGGGAAATTGAAATCGATAATGAGATATTTACAATGAGGAATCTTCACTTCTAGGGAATCAATTGCTCGTCATCGGAGGACTGACAACAATTTTCATGAAAACACTGAGGACTGTTGAATGCTTTTGTTTTGAGAGATCAAGATGGATCAGAGGAGTTGCAACACTTCCTTACGCATTGTCTGGACATGCCAGTGTCTCTCTCAATTCCCAGAATTCCTTGCGAAATTATTGAGAAAATAAATAAATCATGCGAATAAATTCGACTTGATCCTTGATTCGTTCATTCCACACGTTAAAAAAACGCCACAAAACATTGTAATAACACAAAACAGCAAATTCAACTAACAAAACATCAGGAATTTGCAAATCCCCCGTTTTGGAGAATATGTGTTTCGAGTTGATTCAATTCAGCGATCATTGGCGGATTAAAACAAATTTTTCGAGAACTCACCAAACAAGGAAAACGACGCCAGACTCGCTCTGCCCCAGAATGCACCTCGAACATTACACTAGATCGATCTAATTACACTATAACTACTTGTAATTATCACTGTCACATTGGATTTACGTTAACACTCGCGTAGAACCCCTGACGATTCAAAAATCCTCGAGCTTTCTTTGTTCCCAGCGGCGGCGTCTCCTCACGGGCAAGCTGTCCGACGCCATCTTGTGTTGCTGCGCAAAATCAGTCGCGCATCTATCGGTACTCTCCCGCCAACGATAAGAAATAAAATATAAATATCCACTAATTACTCGACTAATCACACTAAGCCACCGCAATTAATCACAAAAATATTCCGCATTATCAATTAATCACCATTCAATATTAATTAATAATTTTATTTTATTTTCTGGATAAATAACCGAATAAATCCGATTCCTGTTTTTCCATCGCCCGAACACTCCCGAACGAGCGCGCGCAACGCCATCTCACAAAATGGCGGACACCCAGTCGTCTGGTCGTGTGGCGTCGATAAGGCGCTTTCAAAAATCACCAGTTTTTCGTGTTATTAATTAGTGAATTATCAATTAAACTTATCAGTGAGTGTTGTTAAAGTGATAGGTAACTTTTGAGAGGATTTTTAAGTAATTAATTCCATGATTTTAAGTGTTTTCGTGTTTCCGTGATTGGCAGAAAAACGCGGCAACTCCTTCGATCCTAAATAACTCCACAGTGAGACAGACTCGAGAAAAGCATAAAACATGTTTTTTGGAGGAAGTTTTCTCTTCTGTAAGAATAGTTCTATTGTTTTTTCGCGTAAACCTCGTCCTTTACCTGGTGCATCGGTAGTGAGTGGCGGGAAAGTTCGTGTTTTGGAATTTTTGCAAATCTGTCGACGACGCCATCTTGTGTAGTTATTTTTAATTATAAAGAGTGGAGTTTTGTGTCGGTAATGCAATTGAAGGCCGGTGAATTGAATTTTTTACACATATCCGCGAAAAACATATACAGGTTTTCGAATGTTTGCTGGACACGATATAGGTGCCAGCTTAATGCGGACAGGTTAACCGGGGAGTTAACCTGTAAAATGGCCGAATCGATCGATCCGGTTACAACCTGTGCCCCTCTTAGTGTTGTCAATGTGGATGAGAACAATCCAGGTGATACCAATGGTGAGTTATTATTTTCAAATTACAGTTTTAGTTTTTTTATTCGAGGCATCTCCACTCCTCGAATGCAGATCCGCTTCTGCGCTTTGGCGTTTTTGCAACAAGTGGCCAATTTTCCTCTTACAGGGACGTACTATTTTTTATTCCCTCCGAGAATTTTCCCAATTTCATGTGCCAAACTCTGGAGACTTCATTTTTCTCAGGGACGTCTTGGGGAATTCTTTTTGTGCGAGAAAAATAATTTTTCTATTTTTTCCACGACATTCGAGGAATAGGACTGCATTTTTTTTGTAGAATTGTAGGACGAATTGTTCTTGTGAAACAAAAACCTTGCGTGACTTAATTTCAATCATTTTCCAGTCATAATGAGAAGAATCAATTCTTATGAGAGAAAATTGAACGTTTTTTTTTTCGAAGGGAGTAAATTCTCTCATTTCGATTTTTTTTTTCTATTGATAATGAAGAAAAAATCAATTGATGATGGAACAATTGATTTTTTCATCTTGAGTATTTGAGGAAATGGAGAATACATTTTTATCACGAAAAATGAATAAGAATTATAACTTTTATCTGGCTGCTGTCATATCGTTCTGTTCAAAAATATTTTTACGATGACAATTATTAAATGAACGAGAAAATCTGATATAAATGTGAGAATCACTCTGAACTATCATTTCCTTGTAAAGAATTGAGATAAAAATCGAGATAATCGTTATCAACTGCGTTTCAGTAACGAATGTATCTCTTTCTTTTCCACCACAAGATTTTTTCGTATTATCAGAAAAAGTTTATCTCTTACTGGCCCACCACTTATTACAAAAAGGGTTAAAGCCTAAAACCCATTTAATCCCTTCTTTATTACCTCCCACTCCTCCCAACCACCCAATTCCTTGCAGAACAACTTTCTCTCACCATTTTCCTCTATTTTTTCATTTTTCCTTTCCAACAAAAATGGAATGGGTAATATTCCACTAATGGAGTGATAAATCGTTAAAAGTCTCTGTTCAAAACGGTAATTATCTCGATAATGCGTCATTTCACGGAAAAATATAATTCGAATTTTTGATAAAAAATTCTGTCCCCATGACAATTTTCCTCAGTATTTCTCCCTACATCCACGTCTTCTGAAGAAAATCTCACAAAAACAAAAATGTTATATTCTAAATATTCCGAGTGGTTTATAAAAAATGTATTCCACAAACTCTTTTTAATTGGATTAAATTAGTTCATCATCCCTTGGATGGAATTTTTTTACAAATCAAAATTACACTTAATACAATAAAAAACAAAATAAATGTAAATTTGAGGGGTAAGATTTCCGATTTTTTCCGGTTTTGAAAATTTAGTCCAGAAGTCATAAAGATAAATCGATAATTACGAGAAGTGCCTAATTGTGCTGCAATAAAAATAATCATAATATATCATAATATAAAAATAAAAAATGGGTAATCGTTTTACCTCGTCTTAAAAATCTATCATCTGCTGGTAAAGTAGTGGCGCATTCCATGCCCGAGGTGATCACAAGTGTCAGTGTTAACGCCGACAAATTGTTGTGAAATTTACGAACAAATGGAGGAACAATGTCGAGAGGAATTCGCGTAGAAGACAGTACGTTTTTTAAGTTATCCCCAGCACTGGAAAAAATTGTGTTATCATTGAGGAGTGATGTGACCCATCACGATCAGCTGATCACAGTGTCAACAGTGATAATGGAGGAGGTTGGGTACTACATCGATGATTCCGGTGATGATGAGTAAGTGGATGAGATAAATAAAGACATCAGCTGATTATTTTAGCTGATAATAACACTTTTTTTTTTATAAGTTCAAGGCCCTTCGATCCAGTGAAATGGAGAGCCTCGGGGGTCTATGAGATCTCCATGAGGAACAGATTGACTGAGGACCTGGATTTTAAGCTCGAGGCTATTCCTGTTGGAGATGTTCTAGTGCTCAATGTCTCACCGATTGATAAATCAGTGAAAACCAGATCGATGGCTGTGGAAACACTGGCTTTTATTAATCCATACTCTAGTGATCTTCCTGGTACCTACCTGGACCTGAAGAGATTGTCCCACAGGTTTTTATTCTTTGCTAATTTGGGAATTGAAGTCGTGAAGGATCAATAAACAAATATAGAGGTCTCAATAATTAATTGAGAACGTTTTTGGATGAGGAGTCGAAGATTCAGTTACTGTTCTAGGCTAGATAGGATTTTTAATACAGAAATATTTCCATTGGGTTTTTATATGATTTATTATTTTTAGGTTTAAGGACACATTGACAACACCGATAAGAGACGAAATCCTGAATGCAGCTGAAGTTACAAATCCAAGTCTCCTGGGACTCCCCGTGGAGATTCAACAAAAAATTCTCTCCTTTCTTGATTCGAAATCCGCTCGAAACCTCAAATGCTGCAGCAGAAAGTTTCGAGAACTTTTCTGAACTGCGAAGTACTCCAATCCCCGCATTTCTACCCCTCCATCCCAAAAAAAAAACACATTATTTGTAACCTTGGGGTTTTTATAAGGACTGCCGTTTCTAAAACGAAAATCATTACGAAACTCTGTAAAATATTCATGTTGTCATTACATTCGAGAGTTAATAAATTTTTCTAAAAAAAAAATACCCACTCGCCTGTAACTTTTCATTAAATTCTGAACTAGTCTTTTCAGAACCTTTTTTTTCTAACGATGAACTAGGTTTCAATACTTTCCATCCAAATTTCCATCCAAAGGTGATGTCTTCTAAAAATACCTTAAGAAAAATCGTAAAACATTGAGATAAGCGATTATAAATGCTCTCATTATTATCATGTAATCTTTCGATTAATCCGTCGATCGTTTAATCAACTCCTTAATTGATGAATGAAAATTATATTTCAGAAAACGATAACGACGAATCGATTGCCCCAGAAGACAAAGAGGAGACACGAGACAATTCCCCTAGTAACACACCTACCTGTGAGTAAAAATAATAATTCCCTTAATTTATTTGCAAGGCGGGCGAGCGATAAAAAAATATCAATCGTTACTGAAAAGTTTTCCGGAGAGTTTGAATAACTCTGAGGAATCGATTGTTGTAAAAAAAAAGAGTGGTAAAATTAATTCTCGCGGGAAAAAAGTATTTTTGGCCTCTCTTGGAGGGAATTTTTTTTCACTCAGTTAATATCGCCGAAATAAACCGAAAAGTCGCTCAGCGATGACAATGGGCGATACAATTTAAACCGGAAATGCAGAGTGTACTTGACTGTCACTAATCCCGTCCCAGTGGTACAACGCTCGTAAATTGCTTGGAGATTTCCGGCTTTGCCCCCACGTCCATGACCCCATACCCTACAGCCCTCTACGTCGCCTAGGTCAGGAGTCACTTCATTAATTATTATTTGAATAATTTAGGTGGGTTTTACCGGTAATTATGGCTGTGGGAAAAGTTTAACCATCTGTTTTTCATGAACATTACGGCCAACTCGCGTTTTTAATCACATTTTAATTAATGGATCGGCCGAATTGGTGAATTTCAAGTGATTAAATTCGAAAATTCGGGGGAATGAATATTATTCATTCATTATCTGAATTATTTAGTCGGTGGGCACCAATGACAGCGGACTAATTACCAAATGAGGTGGAGGAAATTAATTACTCATTAATTTTCCATCGTCTTTATTTCAATGGAAAAGATTCTGTCGGAAATTTTCATTCGAAATTTCTCTTTACACCTATAACTTTGAGGAAATTAATCATTCCCTCAAACATTTCATTGGAAAATGTTCTCATTTTTTCAAAAAACGAGATTCTGGAAAATCTTCTGATAAAAATTGAAAAAATAAACTATTTTTCAAACTCTAAACCCCAAAAATCTCCGGAAAATTCGAAAAAGCCCTCGAACCCTAGAATTCCCTCGAGGGATGATCCTCGATTCAGGTCAAAGGCCTGGGCTCACCCTGAGAAAAAAAAAATTTCCAATATTTTCCCGCGGGGAAAAAAAATTCCAATATTTTCCTCTCGAGATCCCGAAAACTCCTCGACATCGAAACTCAAAAAAAAAAAATGAACCCCTGAATTCGTAATTTCTCCTGCTTCCAATGGGCTTAAGCTTGCGCTGTACCACCCACCCCCCACCTCCCACCCAGTTTGCGAGATATTCCAGAGCCACTCAACATCCCAGTGCGCGCATCGAACCCGTCCTGGACGTCAGTCCTTCCCCGTTTTCGTTGATAAAAAAAATTATGAGACAAACCCAAAAATACTCCACATAAAATTATTCATTCACCCTTTGGGGGGGGTGGGGGAAATTTTTAATTGTCCACCTGCGCTCTCGGTGCCGTCCGTTAACTAAATACCTGAGTAACTAATCGACTAGGGGAAGTGCCACCCACCCACCCCCCGGAGGGAATTGTTACCTTTTTGGAATGCCTGAGGACACGGGAGTCCAAGTTTCTTTATCTCTCCACTTTGTCTCGAGAGAGGGATGAATTATTCAAACGAAGTTGCTGGGTGATGTGAGAGGAAATGAAGAGACAAGGGGAGACACCTGGGAATTATAAACTGGTGGAGATCTTCTGAGTTTTAATTTTTCCTTCGAGTGCGGGAAATTATATCTTCAAGTTTTACGGGCATTCCGTTTTTTCTGGCGTGAAGTGATATTTCGTTTGATCCGTGGAAATTATTTACTATTTTTATAGTGTCAATGGAAGTGATAAACAATGAGTTTTCGGTGATTTCAATTAAAGTTGAAACAGGAAACTAGAGAAATCCCAGGATATCTGAGTATTTTAAATAGTCCTTCCAATAAACAATTAATAAACAATTTTTTTTTCATTCTAAAATATTTTTCCCCTACGGAAAATTATTTCACATTCAAAGCTGTTTTATCCGTTATAAAAAAAGTTCTCATAATTTTCATTATTTATTTTTATAATTAATTAAATAATTACAATTAGGCTGAGTTATCCTCGGATATAAATAGAGACCGAAAGATTAGTGAGAAAAAAAAAAGGTGAAATGTGGAATTGAGAAAAATTAAAAGAAAATACGTGAAAACTGTGGAAGCCAGAGAAATCGTCGAGCGGCACTCCGATAGTCGTCGGGGTGTCGCTCCAAAAGGTAGCGAGTCTTCTGAGTCTTGGAAAAGAGGACAATGTAATCCTCGCTGGGACATCAGCTGATGATCGCATGAGACGTCGATTTGAAATCATCGGACGTCCCGCGAATTTTCGACGTGAATATGCGAGAATGCTGACGCACAGTCACAGCGACGGAGAATTTCCAATCTATTCGCAAGGTACGTCAACAGATAATCGAATCTCAAAAATAGATCCTCTCCTTTTCATTTCTTCCAGTCCAAAGAATATCTCAATTCTCAGAAAAAATATCCAATTTTTGACAATGACTTGATAAATCGCGATTCTTCGATTCAATTGAATTGAATCAATTCCCTCTATCGATTTGCATCAAGACTTTTTTTCATTTGTCAATTCTCAAAATCTGAGTCGTCACGGAATTCGATAATGATTTTAATCCATCCTTTTATCTGCGGTCGTTCAATAAATGGCATCAAACAATATCGAAGAGAGGTTTGAGGGGTTGGCACTTACGCCCGATCGCCTCAAGACCACCGACCCGGAAGGGCAAACTGGAATTATTGACAATGAACAAAAAATAATTGCCATTGCCTGACGGATTTTTATTCACCTCCGGCGATGATTTATATGTTACTCCCACCGGATTGGGAATAATCCGGGACAGAAACTCGTTAAAAATACCACGAGCGTGGAAACAAAGGGTAATTTATCGGAAAATGTATTTATAAAGTGGGTAAATTAAATGGTGAATTTTTTCGTTGCGATAATTGACCCATTTTATTTGGGGATTCATTCGGATGTACGCTCAGACGTTCATACATGTTTTTATCGATTTTTACAATTGTTTATCCATGAGCGACAACAACCACGGATAATCCCACCAAGTAATTATCCTCTCGAAATTATCTCCATGGTTTTTCGGTTTTTCTTCAATTATTCGAAGCTCGATCGGCCATCGATTTCTGTCCATTTTTCTGTTGATTGACAATTTAATTGACAAATTTTGGTGATAAATGTCTGAATCGTTAGTCTCGTTCTTCGATTTTTCTTGTCATAATTTCGACACTCTGAGGACGGCAATGTCCACTGTCCAGGCAAACGTTGACCCACCAGAGGTAGCAATCGATAGTGACCCACAGCCACCAATCAGTCCTCAAATTTCCACTGCATCAACAGTCGATTCGCTTCAATATCTGTTTCCCCGCTATTAGAATTGACGTTTTCCATCGAGAGCCCATAACGATGGGCATAGTTGGAGCGTCAGTCATTTGTTGTTTCATTTAAAAAAAATCGGACAAATTGATGTATTTCGTTATCAATTCCTGATGACAACTGATGGACAATCACCTATAATTGCCAGGGAAGATTGTACGATAAATATTTTTCACTCTCAGACCCAATTTATGGGTGAAACGATGGGCTGTTCTGTCGATTATCGACTTTCGGTGCCAGCAAGTATCAATTTCCGTTTCGCAGAATCGATAGTGATTAGATGTACCGACATCGGGATCAACTGCGGTCTCTTTGAACCCTGAAATCAAAGTGACAATTCGACATTTGAAAATAGTACAGTTCTTGAATTTCGCTGGCACTCACTTGTGAATAACGACCAAGTTCTCTTCAACTTCCAAATTCGATGGTTTCCCAACTCGACAACGTCCCTTCCCTGCACGATGAACTTGCTCCGGTCATGAGGTGGATTTGTCCTTTCCCATCGTCGAGTCTTACTGTGAAAATTCATCCTCGGGGTTCCTGAAACATTATAAATAATTGTTTAAAGAAGCCGTTTAGATGTTCTCGGGGGAATTGGAATGAGGAGGGGATCAATTTTGGTTGAGAGCCAGAAAAATTTCCACTGAAAATTTCACCAGGAAGACCTTTCCATCAGAAATCTCTTTGAATATAATAAAAGGTGATGCTTTCACTGGAATTTTTCCCAACTTCTTAGAGAAACTCGTGAAGTCGTCTCACCAGGTGACAGAGTGACTAGATCGTCGTCATACATCAGATAATAGAAAACATTTCTAAAAATCCAAGCTCCAGTGATGCCAGCCCCCTCAGGATTGAGATGCTCCATCATCTCCGTGAAGTTGTCGTGGCGTCTCGGTACGATATATTCATCGACATCAACTCCTAGGACATACCTGTACCCATCATAAAAAACACTTCTGTACAAGCAGTCATTGAGTGCCGCGTAGATGCCGTCGACCCGGAGATTTCTCTCGAAATCGTATAGATCCTGTAGCTTCCAGTGAAGAACAACTGCGACATTCAGACGAGAGTAGTAATCAAGGACTCTATCGACACCGGATGTTACAGAGTCTCGATAGAACGTGAAACGATTGACTCCCATCATTCGGTAGTACTCGATGAAGGCGATCAAATCGTCGACCTTGTCGAAGTGATGATGAAACGGCTGAACGCACACTGCGAATGATTTTTCATTCGTGGCTTGTGGCTTTGGATATCGGATGGTAATGAAGTCGGTGGGATCGGGAGAGTCAGTCGATCGATCTCGATTGATCGATACTGTCAAACCCACCGGTAATTGAGCGCCTGGCGGAAGCGCTTCGTTTGGGTACGGAAGTGGACAGAGGATGTAAGCTGCGCTGTAGTACATTCCGAAATTCTCACCAAATGCCACTAATTCAGTTCTGATTGATGGCTTCTTCAGGATAGTGGTGTGATTGGCGGTGGAGTGATAGCGGAAACTGCAGGCCAATTGGGTGGAGGCAGCTGATACCGGAACTATGCTGATTATTCGAATCTAAAAAGAAGAAGTCGATTGGATTAGTTGATGATGTTGCTGCTGTTGTTTTCTCTCAATCATTTGATGTGCGACGCCTGTCATTCAGAAATTCTCAATGATCTCGGATTGATCAATCTTACAAATCCGAATCATTGATTTACTTACAAAACCCCAGGTACTCCCAGCGTAAATCAACGAATCATCTTCTTCAAGAACGACTTCTGGTCTAGTCTCCAAATAGGCGGAAAATCCCCTCCAGTCATTGACACCTAGATTCCTCCAGGTGTCATCTGACTCGTTCACTATTATCAGTCTTTCCATCTCTCTTCTCAGCTCGTCACCAAATGTTTCTGTCATGGATTTCAGGCTCGATAAATTCCAGAGTCTCTGCCATTGAAAAATCCAGTATGAAAGTTAAAAAGTCGAGGTGTTGTCACCCTAAAGTTGACGTTCGACTCACCATTTGCTGCACGACTATCCACACAACTCCCAATGAGGCTAACAAAATGGGGAATATCTTGGCACGCCTTAGATTTCTACGAAAAAAATTCCAGTTGAATATTGGTCGGTATTTGAACACCATTTTTTAACCATCCGATCCAGCGATTCAACAGACGAGGCACCGCGACGACTGGCGCGACAGACTGACAAATGCCTTCAAAACCCGCTATCTGTACGAATTGATAAGTCTCTGTGACGCTTATCTACGGTAGGCATTCCTCAAGATAAACTCGATGGCACAACGTACAAATCCTCACACGTTTTTTATACTCGACACTTCCAACACAAGTTATCAACAAACAACTGGTATTAAAAATGCACTGCCATTTTGAATCACATACCGATTGTCTGATGGAATATTTTCTCAAAAGGTCTCTGTGATTCCTGAATCCTCAAATTAGGTGGTGAAATAGTTGCGCTGTGGCTTACTTTATCCAAAACATATCGGAGGATGTGGTTTGACGAGTGGATGTCGTCAGCATCATCTGGATGAATTCCAAAGGCGTCTGGCAGACTGTAGCCCGAGACAAGATGAGAGGACCGGTGTTTCGCACGTGCCTGACATAAATCTACCTCCATTTGTGGGTAATATCGAGAGAATGGGTGTTATTCCCGAAGAATCGATCATTCGTGTCTCAAATATAGATACAATAAACCGGTCATCAATATCAAACAACAATTTCATACTGATAACTTGAAGGGCATTTTGGACCCGAACAAATAGGTCAGTGATAATAGACAGGTGACAGATATATTGTCGATAAAATAACCTGATAAAGGACCTGAAATTGGATAAATTTTTTAATGTAAAATTTGTCGATCTTCGTGTTGACCGGAGACCGATTAACGATTCCAATTCTAAAGACCTCGCGTGAGACCATTCAAATGAATTCTTACAACGTGTCGCAGAAATCTATGGATTGAAATGGCAAGTTGTTCATCTGCATCAGCTGGAAATAGCTTTTTACGCTGCGTCCTAGAAAGAAAAGCCCCTAGAACTGACCTTACTCACTCCAACGGAGAAATACCAGTGGCATCTCTTTCTGAGGCGAAAATCTCGTCTCTCTGGGCATTGAATATTCACGAGATTCCTCCACCTCAAACGTCCTCCCCCGTCGCCATTGAGAGGCCAACATTGCGCCAACTCTTCCTTCTCGTTTCAAATACCAGAGACACACACCCAGGGACAGGGGGTTATACCGTGCTATAATTTGCCCTGCGTTTTTTGCGTTTTACTATTTAAATGCGACGACGACGTCGTTACCATTTACCCCGGGGTGCATTACGCGTAATGTGAAGTCCTACGGGATGAAGAGATGTCGTTGGAGGGTCTAATTCGTTGCGTAAAGTACGCGTTTAGCGTGTGAACGCGCGTGAAACAGAATTAATAAAATTATTCGTGTCGATTTGCGAGTTGAATCAAGAGGCGATTATGACTTGCATCAATTTTTCAACAATCTCACTTTTGTAATGAAGAGAATCGTCTTTTTTTTCTTTTTTATATCTCAGTTAGAACTCAAAATAGAAAAATTTGTAATTGCCACTAGCGCGAGGAGCGCGCGAGTGCTGGCGCGAGTCGTTGCGGGATACAAACTGCGATATCTCAGTCGTTAATTGGAATAATTGGACGGGGTAAATGCGATTTTCTTCGTCTTGAAGAGGGTTACATTTGGTACTTGTGACTTTTTCACGTAAAGTGAAGAGTAAGTGCGTGCGAGGGTCTTGAAGCAATTTGGCTTGACCCATATTACGGAGTAATCACTGAAATTTGTTTTAATTTTAATTCACCTGTAAAAATGATTGAATCGCGTTTTACAGTCGAAATATCAGCGTGCAATTATGGTCAAGTCGCTTTGGTATAACTGGAGTGCACTCTCAGTAGTTGTAACATCCTTATGGGAATTACTGTCAACAGTATTTTCCCTGGGATTTCTCCATCTCGGCTTGCGGCGCCGAGTTATCACTCCGTCCTTTACCACTAAAGACCACTGTACCAATGGGATTTCAACCGTAGCCAGCAGCAAAATCCGATAGTCCAGTAATGTACTTAGATTGAAAGTCCGGACGGGGGTTTATATTACGGATAAGAACTCGAATATCTTCAGCTATTCTCAACGCAAGTCTCAGAGTCGCCATTTTCTTGTGTAAAAATACAGAGGGTCTTCATAATAGTCTCAGTTCACTTACAATAATACTCCAACTCTAAGATATCGGGCGTACAACGTTATTTACGAAATGAAAATCGTAATTTACGATTTGTTAATTAATCTTAAAGTCCATAAACTCTGATTGAAAGAATCATTGATTGAAGTCGATTTTGATATGACTCTTGCACCGAAATAATTAGCGACGAACGGCATAATTTGTATTGATCGATGCTATTAGCAGATTTCACACAGGGGGTGGGGTTGTTTCCTCGGAGAATTATCAGAATTTATTTGCTGAGGGGTAATGAGGTCATGTTTACATGGTAATCACGCTAGGGCGTCTCCCTGTTTATCTCCATCTCTGGAAAGAACAGGATCGAACAACTAGATCTGGAATCGAGCAGTTGAAATTTCAATTGTTGGGGAAAATCGTCAGGGTTGATACGATAAAATTTTCATAAGTCGGGAAAGAAATGAGAATATTCTTACCGCGGATGGGTCTATGTGAAGTGGTTCATTAATCGATTACCGTTATTGGATATAGTCCCGGTGTAGGACAAACTTGTTGGGCTGCGTTGACCGGATACCCGCGTCATCTACCCGGAGGTGATAACACATTGCGGGCTGTACTGTCCAGCTAAAATACCAGACCTAATTCAATATCACCGGTAACAATGTTGACCGAGGGTGGACAAAGGAGTCTTCGTCTGGGGGAGGTGTTCGGAAAATAATTCCCCAGCCTCTAGGTTTTTTTCCGGTGGAACTTACCGATTTACTCCGGGGGATGATCTTGATGAGGACTTAGGGGGAGGAAAGGAATTGTTTATCCTCTCTGAATAATTTTTTATATTTTTTGAGAAGGAAGGAGGGGGTTTTTAAACAATTTCGTAAATCTGGCGTGAGTACCTCATGCAAAATGAAGCACGAATCGTTCAATCTAATTCAATATTAAATCTTAACATTCCAATCCCTTCGACCCAGACGGGAGACTCAATTGATTAAAATTGCAACATCCCAGCAATGTTTTCCCCTGAAAATCCCCTCGGCAATTTAATAAACCCTCCCCCACGCCCTTTTCCCTCCCTCAATTGCCTCTAATGTCCAAACAATGGAATTCCCTTCCGCAAAGCCTCCCCGATGAAATTCACCTGAAGACTTTCCCATTTTTATTTTTTTTATTTCTATTAGAAGACTTTCCCATTTACCCCTCGGGAAAAAAAACCGATGAAATACGACAATGGCTCATCGTTCAATGTTGTGCCCTCCCCTTTGAAAATTCCTGTATCCTCCCTCTCTCGTCCACCCCTTTATTGACGTGATTTTGCGAACTTCACTGATAGCCGAGTTGATATTCCACGTGGTTTTGCATACAAAAGGGCTACGGGAAAATGAAGTCTAGGATTTTTCACCACGAATGTCCAATATTATCGCCGCTCCCCTCCCCCCCCCACCTCTTTTGTCGAAGGGATCGTCGAGTTCAGAAATATAGAAAAGCGATTTCCCATTTTTTAAGAAAATTCATTTCCAGGGCTCTATACTAATGAAAATTGATGAGCGCGAAATTTCACCGAGACATGAATTTTTTAATTCCACTCAGATTATCGAAACATTATCAATTATCAATTATCAATTATCAATGTTTTTTTTTAAATCAATGATTATTCCACGCGCGTTGGGGGTGCAATGAGTGCAGGTGGTGAAAGTATTTTCTCTAATTGATGAAAAAAAAATTTTTTTTTGGAGGAGTAATATCCCATCGGTATCTATATCGTTATCAATCGTTATCAATCGAAGTATTCACTGTGGGTGGGGCATGGAGAGAATGAGGTGCGCTCGAGTGGTCACAGGGTAAAGTTGTTCCACATGAAAGCGATGATCCACCTGGTGGGTGGTAGTAGTTTATGAACATACCATAAATAATAGTGAGGAGCAATATACGTGCGGATGTTTAATGCTCGGAAGCCCACCAAGGTGCGGTGAAATGTCGTCGTCATCTCGTCGTCGTACTAACAGGGGAACAGTACGACCGCTGCCATCAGCGGAGACGCTTCGTCGTCATCAGAGAGCCATCGAAAATCAGTGATAATTGAACATTAATCGGGGCCATGAATTTCACTGGTGTCTGTGAAATTTGGTGAATGCCATGTGATTAGAAATTGTTTGGGAAAATTTTGCGTACCCAGGGGTTAGGATTGATAAAGTGTCAGTTTTAACCTTCATCAAGTGACACGTGTGTATGCATGTGCACGATAAGAGGAAATATAAGGTGAAGACTGAGAGATTGGAGGCGACAGCATGAACAGCCTCCTGCGGCTGACGGCCATCGGAAGTGGTATGTTGACAGTTCTACTTTGACAATGTCTGTGGAAATTCAAGCGGATTTCATTTGTCGGGGCAAATTGCGGAAGGAAGTCACGGGAAATCAACATCTTGGCTGAGTCCTTGCATAGAAAAGTCGACTCCGGTTACCCTAATATCGAATCTTCATATTAAATTCTTATATTTCACAAGCAGACTCTTTGGAATTCCTCGGGGTTCACAGTCGTGAGCTCGTTCAACATCTCGGCTGATAGATCGCAAGATTTACCCACAAATTAAAAAAAAAATGAGCTCTCTAGCTTCAATAGATCACGAGTAAACCTTCAATATGTTTTCGTAGATCAGTTATAGATCTATAGATCATTTTTTTATGATGGAGAATAAAGGGATGGGGGATGAGTTTATCGGATAGTCAGGAGAATTTCTCGTCGGATTGAAAATGCGGGTGATTTTGCTCCAGTAGATCCTCCAAAAATCCCGATTTATTCTATAGATCATGATGGATCACCAGATCCCCTTTACATTTTTCACTATAACTCTGGGTCTACAAGAGATAAATGGACCGTCTTTTTTTTAATTTGTCAGTAAATTTTCCTGGCTATCGATTGGTGCAATTGAAAACTCGTTTTTCTTCGGAATTCCTCTTGTAGTTTCGAGGAGACTCGATCATTTGGATTTGTTAGGAGTTGGTGAATGTCCAACATTTTTTGTTATCACTATTTTCGTGAATCCTTGACGCATTACCATAAATCTCTGGAAAGAAACTTCCATGCAGTCATTTCCTCGGCCAAATGAACCCCTGAAGGAGGAAAAAGGAAAGATCATGGGGAGAAATAGGAAAAATTAACTTGGCCAGTGAATTGTTGAAAATGTAGGTCATCGATTGTCGTTGGAATGCCAAGACACCGTCATTCGACTCCAATCATTCCAGCTTATTGCTTTCGCATAAAGAAATGGGAGAAAAATCGAGTTGAGAAAACAGAAGGAAATGGACTCGCGTGAGTGATGAATAAATGAGCCAATAGATCAATTCTTTGGAGTTAATATTTTTTTGTGATTCTGGGGGGAGATAAATCGGTTTACGACCAGAGTTTGGAATCGAAAATTTCCCTGGGAATCCATTGAACTCTATCTCGCTGGTTTCCGAGATATCCTCGGAAAACGGGAGCTTCGCACCTTTTTTTTCCATTTTATTTTTCACCAACACTCGAGGGGGCGAAAAAAAAATCGGGGTTATCAGCGCTGACGAAGCGTTATCGAGCTCTACAACGACCATACACCCAGTAAAATGTGCTATCGCCCTCAAGATGATCATCAGTTTAAAGAGAAAAAAAAATTGATAAAACTCAAATGCAGTGTATGAATAGAGGGAATTTGCAAAATTTTCTTCAGTTGAATGGGGCAAAATCCGGGATAGACTGCGATTAAAAATGCAATTAAAGTATTTCACGTGTCTCAATGGTAATCAAAAGTTCGAGACAAGATGAGGGTATATCCTCTATTCACCGTCAAATGATTCAGAATGATTACTCAGACGAGTCGAAACGAGTCCCAAACTAACTGAGAAAACTTCGAACTTGCCGAGTCTACAAGATGCATAAAGGAACGGAATGGAGTAAAGTTTCTCACTCCAGAGGGTGTTTTTTCTATCCTCCCCTGTACTGGAGAGCAAACTCTTATTGAAATAGTTTCGATATTGTGGTTTTGGGGCGCCTCGAGGCTAAATTCTGGAAATTTTCCTCAGTTTCGACAAGAATTGAATCGCCAATTTGCATTCAAGCCTCTCAGCAAGCCGAAGAACCTGAAATGAGAATCGGTAGTGATCCCCGTCAATAGATCGAAAAATTTACCGATCAATTGAAAAAAAGAGCAACAAAATCGCACAAGTGGATTCCAAGAAAATCCTGACTGAATTCCTACAGATCAATTATCGATCGCTAGATCCTTTTCACATTTTTTGCTCTAGCTGGGGTTCTATGGGAGCTAGAAGGATTATTTTTTTTTTAATCTTGTGTCAAATTTTCCAACCTATCCAACGGGCTTACCTACATTCAGATGCCTTAACTTCTCAACTCTTTTGATGAAAAAAAAAAATTAACAACAGGAAAAAGAAACTTGAATGCAGATTTTTTTTGGTATGATACGCGATCGAACCTTTCCCTATTAATAACTGGTAATTGAATCCATGTTTTGACGGCTCAGAGGTTGTCTAGACGGCGCAGATTGTCCTCTTCGTGTTTACGTCGCACTTTATCATGTGAACTGATTTCCAAGTCTCGGGATTTACGTCTCATTCATTAATTCAGCAATCAATTTATTTTTTCTCAATTTCGATGATGAATGCTGGATGCATTGAAATAACCCAGACTTTTGTGGGGGCATTTAACGTAACTGGGAGTATAATTAGAAGAGTTGCGAGGATATTCAAGCATGGGAGGCAAAAGGTGACGCAATATGTCGAGAGGTGAAACCCACAGGTGTATTAAAAGGATCTGTGGCATTTGCTATCGACTTCTAGCACAAATAGATTTATTTATTCTATTTTGCGAGCGCTGAAATATTCATTTCCAGCGTTTACCAACACTCGGGCGATTTAATAGCCATTTTCAATATATTATCTCGGTATATCCTCAATTTTCTCATTTATTGCTTCAATTTTGTTGGCAATCTATTCTTATTGGCTGTTTAATTTTTCATTGGTGGTTTACAATTTTTTTTTGTTTGCAACTTTTTGGTGGATGTCAATTCGAGTTGGTGGTAGCTGTTTGGAGACATTAATGCTGACAGGATGAATTTTCAACCGTAATGAGGAAAGCAATCTCTTCATTACGCTATCCGGCGCAAGTTCCTTCTTAACGTTCTCCACCTCCCCTGGTCGAGGGGATTAATTTCCTCTGGTTATCGTTGTCGATTGTTTGGAGCTCTGATTCTCTCTGTTCTTATCTCTCCGGTGGTTTATTTTCATTCGTAAAGATGAATTTCCTCAAGGATGCACTCTTGCGAAATTCACCTAAATCTCAATTAAAATCTCAAACAGTTGATAAAACTCCAATTCCATTGCTCATATGATCGTGAAAATTGGGAGAATCGTGACGTGTCTGTTATCATATCAGGGGAATTTTTATCTCTGTGCAAGTTGGTGAAAAAAATTGTTTGAAGGCCTTAGTTTCGACATGCTGTAGTGATCGCAGGCCGAAGTGGAGCACGACAAAGCTTTACTCTACCTCCGTCTTGAATTGACAATGTCATTTTAGACAGTGTCAGTGTGTGAAACAGAGGAGAAACTGGAGTTTGAAATAAAACGGTCACCCATCCACTTACGGAGCACGAGTGAATCGAGATATCGAATGTCGAGCGTCGAACCGACTTCGCCATCCGTAACTTCAGAGGTTCGAGTCCCTCAGAAGTTTATCACTTTTTTTTTCTTTTTTTTTTCATTTTTTAATTCAAGTCTATAAAATATCGATCCATCTGCTCCAATTTCCCCTCTATCAATCACAAAATTCATCCAAAAACGAAAAAAAAAACATTGAAAAAAACTACATTTCAATTTTTAGACTAAATTGTCAATCCTCAAGAGTAATGGAGGAAAAAAAAATTATTTTTTCTTACTGTCACTTAGATTTTCACGGGATTTTTCAAATGTATGTCATACCCCCCCCCCTCAAATTCCTCGGAAGCGGCATTTGAACTTTTCATTCCGAGGTTTTTTTAAAGTGACATTCCAATACTTGTTTTTTAGGTGTCGGATTATTTTCCGCGCTTTGTGAATATTTCCGAAGGGAATAAATGAAATAAATAAGATACTCCAGAGGGTGTGAATGGCGCTGTGTTTCTCATATTTCAGTCGTTAGTTGTGACAGCGACTAGACAGTGTGTCTACCTCACTTGATTTTAGATTTGAGAATATCTGCACAAATGGCCTTTCGGTTTATATTTAAAGGTCTAGACGCACTTCGGCCAATGACTCATCATCGGTATTTTTCTGTTGAAGTGCATTAAACTAGGGAAAAACGAGTCGAGAAAAAATCAATCAATCGATTGATGAGTTATTGTTCAGTTTTTCGTCCCATTGATTTCTTTATTTTGAGTCATCTGTTATCTCTCTATTCTCATTCACTTTCAATCATTCATTGCTTTGCCTATGAATCATTCTTTCGAATTATCCCAATGGGAGAACGACGATAAATAATAACTGTTGACATCAGTTCTACACCTGTCTACATCAATAAAACTCGATAACAATGCGTGTTACTATTTTTTTTTTAACGTAATCTAAACACAATTTCGTACCTATCATCATTATCAGATAAACCCGCTCGGTCGTGTATTTGCGTGTAATAAAACTCTTGTATCGTCTCTTTACCGGGTATTATATTAGCAAATAGAAAACAACAGAAATTCCTTTTGTTGAATCAACAGATTCGAAGAAAAGAACGAACTTGAGATTTTTGCAATTATCAGAATGAGGAGTTAACAAAAATAGTACAAAAATAGTGGTCAAAAGAAATTACATGAAAAAAATATATATTAAAAATATATATTAAATATATATATATATATATCTAATGTATATATATATATTTGGGATACTCCCAAAATCTAAAAAAAAAATAATATAGATGATAATCTGATAATAATTTGGATTAGCATTTTAATACAGCGTAAAAAGGTTGAAATATTGAGATATTGGTGGTGAATGTGATTGAAATATTGTGTGAAATTGGTGTGAATAGTGTAGAGGTGAGAAGTGATGGGAGTTATTGAAAATAGGATATAGCCTCGTGTGATGATGAATAAAGTGGCCGATAGGCGTCGCGTCGGTGGGATGGCTGCCCCTCAGTGCTCACGAGCCTCGCTCGGTGCGTGGTTACGTCGCGTCCCACTCTCAGTCTATTCACCCATTTGTTTCTACATCCCAATTAACAAATAAACTATTATTTCAATACCCCAAAAACAAACATCCGTCTGAGCTCATCCGTCCACCGACGACATCCGCCCCCGCCCCTGTAAACTCACTTTTCTAATAACCTCTAATTTAAAAGAATAATGTGTTCACTCTTCACCTACGGAGGCTGACGAAAAAAATATTACAAATTCCAATCGTCTTCTCTCGGTGAAATGACGAATAGTGACGCCAGTCGCCACAAACAGTGTTAATTCATTCTAATTAGTGAGTTCACAGTGCGATCGAAAAATCACCGATTATCGGTTTTTCCAGTTTTCTAACGTTTTTTCTATTCTTACCCAACGAAAAACAAAACAACAATCGTTGGCGCAGGTGAAGTATTTTTACAGATGCTTAAATCACAAGATGCCAGTTTGACACTTGATAATTCATGTCGGGACTTTCAATTGTCTTTTTAGTCGCTCCATTGTTGAGAACAAAACGAAAAATCGATGATTTTTATTTATTTATTTGTTCTATATTTTTGTTGGATTTATTTGAGTGGAAAAAAATTGCTTTGGGTAGTGAAAGAATTCATGGCCATCGAAAAATGTTACATATTTTGGCTCTGGAAAGCGTTTTGATGAAAACAAATGTACTTTTGTAGTTAATTCACGTACACATGCAGTGGATATTTTCTATTTATTTTTATTTTGGTCTGTGTTGTGGTATATCCGGCAGAGCGTCCCTGTATCTCTCGTCCATCGCGTGCCGCACAGGTGTTTCGAAACAACAGGGGTATAGGGGGAAGGGGTCAGGTAGCAGTGGAGGAAGTGCATCATCGATGGTTTTAGGGGAAATCAGAAGATAAAAATTCTAGTCCTTTTTTTAACTCCAACTGCTCCGGGGAAATGCTTATTTCATTATTTTTCATTTGGGAAGGGAGGGGAAGACCTTGAGGTGCACTATAATCCGTTTGTGATTAATCTCCACTGCATGTTTTATCTCATCTGTCAATCTTTTCTTTTTTGACTTTATAACTTCATTTTTTAGTCAATCATTACTGGACTTTTTTCATTTTCTATTCCACGGGGTTAGTCGTTTTTTTTTTGTCGTTATTCAAATTGAAATTGACGACAAGCTCTAATTTTTCGGGTTTCTAATATTGAAAAGTCGAAATTTGAATTGAAAATTATTGAATTTCATTAGTGAAATCTAGAGTGATCCCAATAGACAGGTCATAAAGTTTGTGATGAGATTAAAAAAATAAATCAATTCGATTTTCACCCAATAACTGTCGATTTACATTTCTTTCTCGATTTTTTAAAGG
Source organism: Fopius arisanus (assembly GCF_000806365.1). NCBI lineage: Eukaryota > Metazoa > Arthropoda > Insecta > Hymenoptera > Braconidae > Fopius > Fopius arisanus. The sequence goes on along the minus strand of NW_011887814.1, from coordinate 115,091 downwards.
ATACCGGGGTAAAATGAATTGACAACTCGACATTAAAATCAGAAATTCTCGGTTATCCAATCCCGGAAGAAAAAAACCTCTAGGTCAATTTTAATAAATCGAAAATTTGTTATTGCATCATACCACAAAATGTCAATGTGACATTCCACACGCTCGTTTATTTTGTAACCATTGAAATGGAATTCCTTATTCCACTTTCTACATAATGACCGACTGGAATAACTCATTATTTATTTATTGGATAATGAAATGGTGAAAAATTTGACCGTGAAAATTCCCTCGGAAAATGCCAAAACCGTTGCAACATTCCAGTGCATTTTTTATCACAACGAACATAAAAGATGAATAACAAAAGATTACAGGGACAGAGGAATTCCCGCAAATGATGTAAAGAGTGAATAAAAAATTTATGAGAGACAATATATCGCAATTTTTCATGGCCGTACTGAGGAAAAGCCGATGTGCATCGGCATATTCCTGGAAACAAACGTTTTAACAATGACTACCTCAGTTACCCAGAGAACAATGCATCCGATCACAATGAGACGCTAATTGAATATTTATCAACAATTTTTCAACTTGAGAAAGTTCTAAACAAAAGTTTTTCCCTGATAAATCTGTAACAGCAATTTTTTTCCACTCGAAAATCATTTCTAAAATGATAAAAATCGATTGAATCGTCCCCAACGCTTTAAACAATCGATAATCAATTGATTAATTGGCATTGCAGTGATACAGTGGACGTAATGCGAGTAATGAGACTAAATAGGTGACAATTTCACTCGTAAAAAGTGAAATGTCGATTCGTGTGAGTGGTGGTGTTTACCTGGTGCCCGGGTTACAGGAGACTAATGAAAAATGTACCAAAACCAATGATAATCAGTTGACTAAAACAGTGACTATTGTTGCTGGACCACAGAGGAGCAATAGTTTGGATTATTTGAATTTCGAGGAGAAACGACAGTTAATCGCCTCCTCATTGTCACTCAGTGATTTTCTTGCTCATGGACCAGCGGCTGCTGCTGCTGCTGCCAAAGAAGTTGCTGCTAGTACAGTTGTCATTGGTGAGTCATTCAATAATTCGGTCAATCGACCTTTAAGAAAATTATCGGTAATTACTCTACCGATCGACTCGGAAAAATTCTTTCTCAAATTATTTTAATCATCGAACTAGGGACCTCTATATTCTCGTGGTGCGAACACTCATTAACTCTCTGAGGATGAGTTCTAAAATAAAAATTCAAGGTCAAAAATATAGTGCTCCCCTATTTTAAAATGCATAAATAACACGTCAGTATTACCCAGGGAGGCGCCACTGAGACAATAAATTTTCGTATATCTGCGAAACGGAATATTAATATTGCACTGTTTAAATATTAATAAGTCGTTGCGCCACATGTGTCTTATGGGAGTTTGTGGTGCCTCGTGTACTAGCGTATGCATTGAATCGAGGTATTGCACACGCATGCTATGTTGCCAGCTGGTGTTTCAATGGTTCTCGATGTTTATGGGTTGGGAGGGGAGGGCTAACCAGTGGGGATCAATTATCGGTGGATAATGTAGTGACCGTCACCCGATATTCTTGATCATTTCTAATATCGAATTTAGGCCAGGCATCGATTGAATTTCGTACTTTTCCCTTTCATTCACTGGTGATAGGCTGTCAATCGGTTCTGCGTGCACTACTTTCAGAGAAAATCCATTCTCACAGATCATTCATAAATCCCGAGATCATTCATGGCATCCAAATAGGTTGAAATCAATGTGATCGGCTAGCCGGGGATTGTCCAACAAGAATGAAAAAAAAATGAATTCATTTCGGCTCAGTAGACCCTGAGAAAATCCTAAATGAATTTTCATTGATCATTTATTGATCGCTAGATCGCATTCACGTTTTTCTCCGTAGCTCGGGTTCTACGGGGCCAAAAGGGGTCGTCTTTTTTTTAATTCGGAAGTAAATTTCCTGATCTATTGCCTGGGGTCACTGTCGACCCTTGTCTTTCCCTCCGTTCAACGGAATTCCAAAAAACCGCCGGAATTCCGATTATTTTTCTGCGAAAAAAAAAATTTACTAGCATCGCGTAAACTTGTCGATTCGCGTGACCTGGCAACACCGCAATGGGCGGAAATCATTCATTGAGCAAGGGAGAACCCGCCAAGTCCTCCGCCGGCGGCATTGGACAGAGTCAGTCCCGGTGATCAGGCGCAGGGTACAGAAGGCCTTCTACAGACACTCCAGGGAGATAAAAAAAAATAATAAAAAAGGAAAACTGGTGGTTGTAGTTTGGTGCCTCAATCGGATGCTCTGTTTCTGCTCAAAACTTTTGACTCCCCAACCGCTTCCTCCCACCCTCCAAAAAAAGCATCAATTTCATGTCAATGACCTCAACAAAAAGTTTTCCTCTTCTTCATTTGCCGTGGAGTAAAAAAAATATCGCATTTTGCCGTTTTGGGAGAATTTCAATTTTCTTGCAAAATATTCGGGAAAATGAATGATTTTTTTTTTAACGATCTGGAGGACGGGGTGATTATTGATCCCCGAGGGCGTCTGAGTTTAAATAGAAAATTGACGGAATGAATTGACGAACGGAAGTCTCTTTCACAATGCGATTCCCTGATGCACAATAATTACAATTTGCGTAATTCATCCGTGGTTGTCTGTCCTCGTTCTGCAGCCACGTGAGAATTAATTACAACCGATGAAACGTCTTTGGGATGTGTTGTCTTTCTCCATGCGAGTGACGCGTCGTTGCCAAGTCTCTTTTATACACTTGTTTCACCTCTGAATTCATCATTCTGCTGTTGATTTGTGACGAGTATTACTAGTATGATCTCATCGAGCCATGACAGTTCGTCTAGTATTTTTTTTTTGCACAAAAAAAAATATTTGAACTTTCAAGAGCTGATTTCGAAGTTTTTTGCCACTCAATCAAGTCTTTTTAGATCGTTTCCGTTTGATATCATATGATTTCCAACAGGAATTATTGATGAGTCAGAAGAAAATTCGGTATTAATTATTGAATATTTATTGCGTTTAATTTAGAATAATTGTGAAATTGTCGGAAAAAATACTACATTAGATATCACATGGAAAATCCATTTTATCTCGATTTTTAGATCTCAATGAACTCAAAGTCAATTTGCTCATTGAGATTTTATTAATCAGCTGATGGTTCTGATGAGTACTTTTTAATCACTAATTACCGAGATAATTCCGTCATTAACGAGTGGCTCGATAATGCTGAATCGACCCACTCATGATATCTCAGAGTTGTGGGCATTAATTTCATATTTTTTTCCGTGAACAAATCGGCCAGAAATATCATCCCTTGAAAATGTCTTCCATCACTGGAAACCGAGCACTTAGATCCCCTCAAATCATCAATTTTTCATCTCCAAAAGATATTTCAGCCTCGAGGAAAAACATCCCTCCGTAAAAGTTTATTTCTACTCTCGACAGCCAGACGCCCGGATACAGCAAACAGGTGTTGAAAAATTCGGGAATGGCCATAGAATATACGGGGGAAATTTCGCGTGGTAGTTTACCCTTGGGGGAATATCGTCTGGGGATGAGAATAGACGATTATCATGAGGGTTGGAGGGTTGGGATTGGGCTCATTGGAAAGCGCGTGAAATCCCGGACAAATCGAGTGCGGGTAGATCCCTCTGTCTCGATGACTTGTCTTAGAACCAATATTTCTCCTCAGAACACGTGATTTATTCAGTAATTGATCCGCTTACCCAATTACCTCCACATTTTTTCTCAAATATTAAAAAAGAGACGAGCCGTTTTGCCCCAGTAGATCCGGAGAAAATTCCAAATGCCTTTTCATAGATCATTTATAGATCGCTAGATCATTTTCACATTTTTCGTTATAACTCACGTTCTATCTGGCGAAATTCAATCATTTTTTTTTCTTTTCTCTGGAAAATTTTTCTGAATCAACCAGTGGGTTCATCTTCAACTATTAGACGATTGAATTGAGCGAAAACTACTAGACAATCGATTTTTTTTGGTTTTGCTGTGTCAATTCGTTGTGAATGAGCGAAATAATTTATGAATGTCGGCATAAATTCCTCTCGCACTAAGTTAGAGGCATTTATTCAATTTTTATTAATAGAAAATGGTTAATCCATCATCAGGGGAATGAATTGAATTCAGTTTCTCTTTATAGACGGTTTAATGCCTCAACAGCCATCACTCCACTTTGCAACGCGATAATACGAGGCGTCGAAGCTTTGTTGTTGTTCCATTGTTGTACTCTTTCACCAGTGCCATTGCATATACATGTCCCACGGTGATAGAGTGAGGTTTAAGTACAAAAAAAACGACACGAGGAGAATGAAAAAAAAAACCGTGAAAGAGACGCTTTGATCCAGTTTTCGTTCAGTGCCGGACTCTTGAATGACGCGCACTTGTCTCTCGTTCTCGGGGATAGAAAAATACCGTTCAAGCGCATTATGACGGAGAAACAACAGAGAAAATACTATAATTTTGTTTTTTTTTTTATTTTCACGTAGTTTTCTCCTCCCTCTTCCTAAAATAAACCCACGATTTTAAACAAAGAATTGGAGGTGCATGAAAGCCAGGGGATTATAATGTATCATCCCTCAATGAGATTTTTTAACATCCATGAGGAGAATATTTATCTTAATGAAATTCGGTGCAATGAACGAGGAGAAATAGTTGGTTCTTCGAATTTTCAAATTTTTTAACGAAAATTGAATAAAAAAATTCTTGGTTCAATTTTTCTTAGAAAATTAACATCTTTAAATTTCTCGATTCATCGCCCCTATCCCTCTAGAGAAAATCACTTCAGTAGGGAAATTTTTTCATTGACTTTGAAGCCTTGAACGACCATTAAAAAGCGAGAAATTAAGTTCTTTTTCAATAGTAAGGAGAAAGAGCGATGGCGAGAGAAAAGAAATAAAACAGGAAATTCATCTTGCTCTACACTCGTTCCTGCAATCGAGATTACTACCGTCCGCCTTTTCTTCGTTCAACTACGGTTGGAAATGAAAGACTCTATCCCCTACAATCGATCTCCTCTTCAAGTTCCCCCCCAACGCCTTCTCAACGTAATTGTACCCCAGACCCGCTTTCTTTCTCCACCTCTTAGTCCTATATTTTTTATCTCACTTTTTTCACAACAATTTTGTATTCCTTTTCATCCTGTGAGACTTGATGATTGCCTGACAGGTGCCTACCTGACTCCTCCGAAATCGTTTAAATCCTCCAAAAAACGCATTATATCATTTTTCAGGCATTCCTTTTTAGTTTCAACCCGAGTAATTACATGTCTTTACAATATTTTCGAAAATACAACACTTGACAATTCCTTGAAAATCCAACCACAAAGTTATCGCTATTTTTCATTGTATTAATTTGAATTAAATTTCAATTGAATTACATAAAATTAAATTTATCATTTATCTTGATAGTTCAAGATAAATGGAAATTTCATGGTAAATGATAATTGATTTTTATCATTTATTATATTCATCGTGAAAATTTCATATGAATTGAATTTTTGAGTTGATTTGAAAATTCAAGGACATGAATCATAGTATTTTGTGGATCGATTAATTTTTGGAAATTGAGACATTTTTTTTTGGAACACTGCGTATATTTTCCGGGTGATATATTCGCAAATAATTTTTGTGTGGATTTACGTTGGTTATAAATTAAAGTAGCTACATTTGTGCGTGAGAATAGTCGTGAGATCGTGGCTTTCCCTGTCATGACTCCCGGTCGTTCCACTTGGTGTACCTAGAGGGCAACATCGCAATAGCTCATGAATCTCTGTGTAACATACCAAGTATAATCACAAGTACTCGTGATCCTCCGAGTTACTCAATCAGTTTCATTCAATATTTCCCACTTTTCCGTCCCAGAAATAAAAAATTACCCGCAGTCGTAGCTCATGAGAAAAAATTCTCCCAATAAAATTGATTATCATTCATTATTGCAAATTGATTGATTTATTAAAACTTTCGGGGCCCATAATTTAAATAAGTAGGGGTTTTATGCAGATATTACTTGCGGGTAATGATTACTTTTTTTTTTTTTCTCTGCGTACAATTAGATTTAATTAAAAAAGAATGGAGACAATTATTTCTTGTTTAATGAGTTTAACGACCTCTAATAGCGGAGTTTATAAATACACCAATTAATTTCATAAATTGACCTCAGCCTGAAAATGGATATCGCGGAGGTAGTGAAAAAATAATCACCAAGTGAAAATGCAAGTTGAATTAATTCTTGGAATTTAGTCTCCAATCTAGAATATCTTGAGCATCTTCCAAGAGGCAATCGTGTCTCCCTCTAAACACCAACTGCTTCCACTCATCGTCATGAGAAATACAGTGTAATTACTCTCGTTGCGTCATGCACAGTCGAGTCACTTGGTACTTTATTTATTAATAATTTTAGCCGTATCCCTTTGTTTTTTACTGCCGAAAAGAAAAATCCTGAAAAAAATGCCCTGAGTGAGGAATTAGTTTAGTTGATTCATAAATAATGTCTTTTTCCTCCCAATGTGCGGGCGAATGTCTTTATGAAGATCGTTAAGAGAATAATTTTACAACGATATTAATGACTCGTTTTTATCGTCCTCTCCTCGGAACGATTTTTTCATCTGTGTCGAAAAAAAAAAAATGGCGGAATCGTGAGAAAAAGTGGGAAACAATTTTCCGCATTCCGGGGTGATGTTTCATTGCTGAGCACTACAGTTTTCTCATTCTCCCTTCAGTTTCTTCCCTTTTTCGGGTGGGGGAGGACTCATGTGCTCTTTACGACGTCACATTAAAGATCCATAAATTTTTTATTGACAAATTCCATCGGGAAGAGTCTGTTTCCCCGGAGAATAAACTTTGGGCTATGAAAAATCACGATTGTCGGATTAAAAATTGTTCCATTCTGCTAGATGAAACATTTCCACACAAATTATCACAATTACGACTTATGGCTCTTCAGAGAAGCAGCGATTTTCATTGTGTCAATGAATTAATTCATTTATTTAGCGTCTGCCACTGGGCATAAATGAAAAATGAAACTGCGAAAAATTCATTGCGTTCTCTCAAAATTTCCAAATTAATCAGGAATTTTCATACACTAATTTTCATAAAAATTCTATCCAACAGTCTATTTAGAGGATGATAAAATTTCTTGGAATTAAAACGCATCCGGAAATTGAAAATAGGGTAGTTGTTTTGCCACAATTTCCACGAATGTGATTAATAATCGGCGTATTTGTGTGGATCAACATGATTGTATGAACCTTGACCGTTCAACCATTGGTGGTACTCATCTGCAGGGTCGTTGGTACCGCAACATACAGCACTCGGTATGTTTATCCTCAGTAACACTGGCAAACCGCACAAATCCAGAAATAGACACTGACTCCTGCCGTCTCATACAAACCCAATAGCCTCTGGCTTTTTCATCATCCTCAACCGATGTTTCTGCTGAAAAATCAACTACACCGAGTTGATAAGTCACTGCCAATATAAACACATTTTCCATTGTTGAAAATGCCATTTCTAAAGTACTTGTCAAATTCACTTGACAACTTTCCATCAACTTTACATCTTTCGCCAACTCCATTTTTCCAAGGATATTGCCACCTCGTAGATGATCTCAGAAATCAAATAGACGCATCAGCACAAAAAAAATCCATTCGAAAAAGTGCAGAGAATCAAATTGATCCCGAGAATTTCGCAAATTTCTTCATTCAATCCAATGAACCCTGGAAAATTGTCCTGAGACGTTTCCGGAGTTGAAACAATTTCTCTGGAATTATTTTTCCACTTCCGGCTGCTTTGAGCCGTTGATCCCTCTATCCGGGAGTTCTGGGGAATTTTTATTGATTCATCCACTCATTTCACAAGTTTATTATTTATCTCTGGCTGTTCATCGTTGATCGGTGAGTCTCACCTCTGGCAACTATCCAGTTTTTTCGAGGTGCCTTCGAGTGATTGCTTGAGCAGCGGCAAGCACCAGTGGAGCTTGTGTCGCTGCTAGAATATCATCTGCAAGAACAAGTTTATCAGATATTTATTTTTGTGGGTGGAGAAATTCTTTGAAATTGTATTGCGTTGGGTTGTGATGTGCCTTGAGTGGGGAATGGCGTGATGCTGAAGTCTGATCAGCCGAGGGAAAAACGAGGAAAGTGTAAATGTTAGTGAAAAATTTCGATAAACAAAATTATTCAAATTCCATTCAATTTTCCCTCAAACACGCGAATAATTGCGTATCTTATCAATCAATCTAATTACCACTACTTAATTAGCATTTGTCTTCCGGATTGATTATCCCATTTTTATTATTTTTTTTTCGCCACTTGTTCCCAACTTCTGATTTCAATTCAATCAATTTTGATGCCCATTAATTAGATTCGGTGGATTTTATTGACGTTTATATTTTCAGAGAAAAGTCGTAGGGAATAAGAAAATTAAAGAAAATTGCTCTAAAAATGACGGAAAATGTCAAGCATTCTATGTGGAAATATGAAGATCCTCGGAATTCGCCTCGTTTTAATCTGGAAAAAAGGGTGTGGGTCGTGATGCATCATCTCCCAATGTCTTCTTCACTCCCATTGGTCGCGTGGGTATCGGGAGCGTGCGTAGGCATTGAAAAAAAAAAAACATTCACCTTTTTGTTCAAGTCACTCGGTAATTTATTCAAGCTTTATTAGGTCGAGTAAGTCACTGACTTTGACATCCTACTCGTTCGGTTATGAACCCACGGAGATGAGAAATAATAACAGGGTCATCAGTTATTTTTCCTTTTTTTTTCACTCGTTTTGTTTAGGTGAGTGTATTGCCAAGCCCCCAGTGGTATGCGTCCAATGTTTACCCGCGAGCCAATGGTATGCGACCTTCTGTGACATGCATAGCACGTATTGAGTCAATATCCTGTTGAAAATAAGAGTTGAAGAAGTTTGCGCATTCCTCTATTATTTTTCCACGGTCCACGGATCCACGAGTCGTTTCGATGACACTATTGGGGGTCGAAAGTGACCCCATTCGATAGATCTGGAGAAATGACACGGAATTAAAAAAAAAACCGTTCATTTTGGCCCGATACATCCGGAGAAAATCCGAAATTACTGTTTTGTAGATCATTCATCGATTTCTAGATCATTCTACATTTTCCGCCGTAACTCCTGTTCTACTGGTCCGAATTGAATAATTTTTTTTCCCCTAAATTGGAAATTTCGCAGTCTTTTGATTACGGCCCTCATCGTCCCCCGACTTCGATCCTTCTTCAGAAAAATCCCGAATTGCGTAAGAGCGTGGGAATGCACCAGTGAAATGAGCACTCGCTGAATAAATCTCAGTCACGGTCCCAATGACATGACTTTTTTTTCTCGTGACGCATCGCTCGAGTACGCAAGCCATGCAACAGCTTATCTCCTGTCCTACGTATCACCTACGTTATTCCCTGCGTACACACACTATTGCGGATCGGAGTAAAAGTGAGGTGGCGGTAACGAAGGTAAACGAGTGAAAGAGAGACGGTCCTCCACGCCTCGACTCCAATGTATATGTATATATTTTTTTTTTAAATTCATTTTACACATACGGGAGTAACGGTGCTAGGCGTACGCTCTCTTGTGCATTCAACGCTTTTATGAGCGACATTTGTTCCCCTTCCGAGGCTTCCGGATGTCCCTCCCACCAAAACCAATACTGCACCCTAACAGTTACTGATTTAGGATCTATAAATTTGTGCGATTATTTGCAGCCTCCATCGGTTTTCGCAATGATTCTCTAATTTTTTACATTTTTCGACAAGAGTCTCACCCTTACGGTCATTTGGAATATTTCGAAATCAATTTCCTTTCTCCTTTTTATATTGAGATTGATAAAAACAAAAAATTTCACAAATTCATGTGATGAATATTTTCATTGATAATCTTTCGTTGTTTTTTGCGGAAGGGAAAGTATTGAGGTGGATGAATGGAAGTTTGAAGGTAAAAATGGATTCTCACGGTTTTGCGGTCATGCAGAAGTTGGAAAATTGGGGGCACCTAACCACGCTCCATCAGTCGAGAAATCGTCCACCTCGAGTGCAGTGGAAAACAAGGCCATGGGCTCGTAGTCCCTCGATTATTGATGCTGCACTCATTCTTTATCCCTCTCGCCCACTGAAAAAAACTTTTCACCGGGGTATTGAATTTCGGCACGATACACAGGCTATCTGAATGAAAAAAAAAAGAAAAAAAATAGTGAAGAATCCGAGGTGCATTGAAGTCACATAGACTCCGAAATTGCAATTACATCAGGCACTCCTCTCGGGCTCGTGAATATCTCCAATCCTTTTCCCTTATTTATTTTTCAATCCCAAGACGACATTTTCTCATTGTCTGGTGGATAATTGAGTCTGATGCGTCCTCTCCCTCTGTCCACCATCTCCATTGTACTCCATTGGATTTATTTTCGCGCACACTCAGTTCTCATTCTCCACAATTCCGTGATCGACGACATTTCGTATTACTACTTGATGCTTGCCTACGGCCGTTTGAACAATTACACCGAGTGACTTGCATTGAAATTTCCCCAATTAAATTCTCAAATTCCCCTTCATTATCGATCCTAGGAACTGATTAAACTCAACTCCAGTGGAATGATCGGAAACCTACTATCAAGGAAACGAATTCAACCTATTCTCCTATTTTCTTCTTAAATTCGTCCGATATTTCCAGGAATTATTCCCTCAAATAGACTAAATTTTATGTTAATTACGAATTACTAGTGCAAGGTGCATAAGCTGATCCCTCCGTTATCAAGATTTTCCTTATTCATTCCGAAGAAAAAATGGTTCGTCCAATCAACTCGATTTTCACGCTGGGATTATCTCGGTCTATGGTAGGCCTGAATGAAAATCGAAGCCCCAAAAAATCTCATTAACTGCACTTGTCTCCACTTGTCGAAAAAAAAAAATGCCGACCCCCGTTGTGAAATAACGAACGACAGCAGCCCCTCCCCGAACTACCGCTGAAAAACACCGTAACGTTCACTTGATCCTTACCATAACGATTTTCCCCCCTCACGTCATAAAATCAGAGAGAGAGGGGAGAAAGAAATCGTTAATTACGGTTAAAATTCAACCACGAAGTATCGAGTGAAATGGTACTCTCATTATCGTGAAATTAAATTTCGAAACGTTAATGACGGATGTATCGTTACTCAAATTAATACATGAAAGAGATGACGGGATGGAGTGGAAAATAAAAGCTACCAGAGGTTGCCGAACTGACGGCACTGGGTATTAAGCTTGGCATAAGGGATGTCGTACAGAGGGGCTCTGTTTCCATGGTTACTGTTGGTAGCGGAGGGGTAGGTACTTTGTTTTCTGTCTCCAATTACCTGGGACCGGGTTGACAACCCAATGGCTATACGGCCAAAACCCTTGGACAACCGGTTAATGTCATTTCTGGGTGCAGTCAACTTGATCTTCCTCGTTGACAATCTCTGAGTTGTCATATGGCTGCGGCATCTGCATTTCCCATTACAGTTCTCGCAATACGTAAATGAAACCAACTCTATGGAATGACGTGCAAAATTTCCCAGCGAATGAAAAAAAAATTATTCATTTCGCTTGGCTAGGTCCGGAGAAAATCCCAAATCAATTTTTATAGATCATTTATCGATCGCTTGATCACTATTGCAATTTTCTGTTGTAACTCCCGTTCTATGGGGGTCAGAAGGATAATTCTTTTTTAGTTTTGCTGGATTTCTTGCGGTCTACAAAATGGGATCTGTTTGGACTCCCTGCGTTCACCCCGCCGTTCGGATAATCTCGGAAAGAGAGTTTTTTTTAGGTTAAGGGGTTGATAGTAGAGGAGTTTTTCTGTTTATGTGCCAATTAGTGCCGTGGGTCATCGGCATGCAACTCAAGTGCACCCGTCAAGTAATCGACAAGCCAGACCCTCCGGTAAATTCAAACCCCTACGTCAGGAACTTATCGGGTATCGATTTCCCCCCTCCCGATATATAGCGACAAACGAGAGTGCAACCACTATCCAACAAACATGTATATACAGGCATTTGCCCCGGCATAGGACTCCAGAGGTTAGATTTAATACCCTAAAAGCCGTTCGATGTTTCAATGAAAAATTACTCCAGCGCACACAACAACTTTCAATTTTTTCCCGTGATTTTCCCCCTTTTTCGACTATCGGAGGGTGTTTCATTGTTTAGGGAGGAGTCGTCATTGTTTTATAGTGATTTTTTATGGATTTTGGGATGTGGGCGCGGCTGAAATGAATTTCTTCGGTTACAAGGGAGAATTTATCACCAAACATCAATTATCCACTCATTTTCGCATTTATCTTAATATAATTCGACACACGTCGGCGCAAATTCGACTCGATAACGCGGGAATTCCGTTACCCGAATCACTGTGATAAGATAAAACTACATCTTGAAACATTCCATCACTCAGGCTCTTTTTATTAAAATTATCTTTCAATTTTAATTTCGTACAGAGAATACAACCAAAGAGCTATACCGATTTTCTCAGCGATAAATCGTTGAGAGTATTTTTCTATTGATTGAAAATTGAACATGATTTTACTCAAGTAAAAAAAACCATTTTTAATATTTTGTTACAGCAAAAAAACAAAATGGCGCAGCCCTGCGAACGAATAGCCTGGGTTCAGGTGCACGTACACCACCACTCGAACGAAAGAGTAAATTCTCAGCACTCGGTAGATTATTCAAGCCCTGGAAGTGGAAACGAAAAAAGAAATCGGATAAGTTCGAGGCTGCTTCAAGATGTGAGTGATTATGCATAAAATTTCCCCCAAATAAAAATTTCAATCCATCCATAATCATCAAACGAATCCAAACCGGCAAAATCCCCTTCAACCCTTCAATCCAATTACCGTTCACTCATTCGAGTTTTCGGCGAATATCTCGGAATCTAAAAGACCTATCAAAATTTTGATTAAGACCTTTTTTGTGGAGTGAATCGAGAACTCAAAAAAATTCCCCACAATCGTTTCGGTATCTCCCTCTGTTTCCGAGATATTTCCCGTAAACTCACGTATCAATTCTCACCTCGTTATCTTATCATTAATTCAATTAATTTTCAGCGTTGGAGAGAAAAATTTCTGTCAGAGCGAATCGAGAAGAGCTCGTGCAGAAGGGTATCCTACTGCCAGATAGTCCGACCTCACCCATACCAGAGGAGGGTAATTATATTTTTTCTGCATTACCGACCGATGATAAAACAGGCGAGCAAAAAAAATTAAAAATCCATCATTGATTCTTGCACTTAAACGAAAAATACAAAAGAGTAAATCTCCAAAATTCATCCATCAATTTGAAAAAAAAAAGAACGACACATCTTATCCGGTATCATGAATGGGTATCACGAATTATCGAATTCTCGAGAAAACCGTGAGAATTCTGAAAATGGAATATTTCGCCTTTTTTTTTTTCTTTTATGATTTTTGAGTTAGAATGAAAATTGAATTATAGGATTAATTGTTATTATTATAAATGGAGGGGGAGTAAATTGATGGTGACGTGTGAAATAAACAAAAAAAAATGATCGGGGATTAATTGACGCAGAAGACCCCTGGGACACTCGATCCTTTATCTCCACTTTACGATAATGCGCTTGCGCAAGGTGTGAAAATCCCCGGGGTTACCGCAGTCAATTCTCATTTTTTTTTATTTACTCCGGTGAATATAAATTCAATCGTGATGAAGAGCCGGTGATGTATTTTTTTTCCGGGGGTCAGTAGAGCACACGATTGCACCGCCAGATCGAGAGACATCTGACTCTTCATTTCTCATGCTTTATCAATTTTTTGTTTCGGGCCACATGTCTAAATATCGTTTGCTAAAATATAACGCCAGAATAACATCCGCAAAAATACTTCACGATATAATATCATAAGGAATCAATATTATTCCCCCAAATATTAATACTACTTAATATACTATTTCAATGAATTTATTAATATTATATATATAATACATTTATTTATATATTATGTTGATAAATTGATTGTATGATAATTGGAAAAATTCATCGACAAGATTGATAAAATAATGACTGGGAGAAATTGAATATTCCCTTGAGTTCACCCCTTCCACTGCTGGATCTCATTACTCCCTGTTTAAACAACCTTTGAACTGCTAAACCATTATTTACTCTCCCTTTGGATTAATGTCAGTAGGCTCCAACTTGTTCGTTGTTTCCGCTGCTTGAAACGAGGTTAACACACTCGAGAAATATTCATCCACCTGGACATTGAAAATTCACACAGTCTCTGTAACGAGGTTGAAGTGCCACGAGAAGATACAGAGTATGTGTCTGAGTTTATCGGTGGTTAGACTAATGAGGGACCACTGGGTGCCCACATTCCCGTCATCAAATTACGCTACAATAATTTCACCCCGATAAACCCTCACGTGAATTATCCAAAGTTTTATCAGTTAAAATTTAATAAAAATTGTCTGTTAAAGGTCCGACGAATGACACGTACAATCAGAAACCACCAACCCCTCAGCAACATCATCATCAATCATCAACAGGCAATCAATTCACAAATACAACACACAGCCATCAACACCATCAACAAAACACTGGATTGTCAAACTCAACGACTGCCAATTCACATTCTACTGGATCAACAAATAATCCAGCATCAACGCATCCATCAAATATCTACTCGGGTGTACCATCAGCTTATCAGCTGAACGGCAGTACGCAAGGTAAGAAATATATTTTATTTTTTATTGATTGAGATCACTCGAGATATTCGAAATGATTGAGATTTAACCACGACTTGATTGAGATTTAACCAATCATTCGAAATATTTCGAGATCGATTTCCTTTCTCCTGTTTATATTACGATTATATTACGATATTAGGATCGTGGAAATAGAATTGAGAAGAAAAAATAATCATGAAAAACGGAATAATCTTTAACGAGTTGAAAATGTGCCTGTTGAGCGTGAACTCCTGGAGTCGTGTTTTATCGAATCGATCCACGAGGTGAAACTGAAAAATACGTGAGAGTCTTATCAAGGGAGCGATCGAAGTTGCCCTAATTACCGGATCTCGGATACGTTAACCTTTCAAAAAAAAAAAGGGAAACAGGGTTTAGGAGTTAATTGGGAAGGGGATGACAGCCGTTGGGGTTTAGCTCGCAAACATCGTGGGGTTTGCGGGTTATTCAACAGGGAGTTAAGTTATCAAGTGGAATTGAACACCTGAACGAATTCATCGAGTCAAGCCACTCAATTTAAATCCATCCCCATTCCTGCAAGACCATGGAACACTCAAAAATCATCGATACCTCATAATTTACCAATTAATCCCCTGATTAACAACTTTACTTCGAAACAATCTCTAATATCAAAATAATTTTCCATAATTCTCTTGAGTTTCTTCAATTCAATTGGTTTAAAAGTTGGTGAAATAATCTTCTAGTGAGTGAAGCTCTTGAAAATTGAGAGGTAAATATCGCGATAAATACTCTTTTATTTTCTTGAATGCAGTGATTCTGAATAGATGTCGTTCTTTATTTCACCCTTCGTCATTTAATTCAATAAAAATTCGATACGACTGGTAAAATAATCCCCGGGGTCTGACACGGGTTTCACGATAAATCCAAAACCGAAGCCACAGAAATGTTTTTTTTTTCTTCCAACCATTGAGGGGTAGATTTGGATTTTTAACAAAAGGTTTGAGTAGAATTCAGTGCCGCCCCCAGACATGACCAGACAAAAAGCCCCCCATTGCAGTTATTCGTTGTGCTACCGTTGAGGTGTACGATCGATACATCCACCTCTTCACCGAGAGAGGGTGTATACACCTTGAAGTTTAACCACCAGAACTCGTAAAATACCTTGTTTGTACGTTACATCGTAAAGAAATTGGATTTCTCATGAATTCGTAATAGTAATAAACCATAAGAAATCATTCCACTCGGTCACGGCGTCGAGACGGCGTCCGATGCTATCCCCAAGGGTCTCATAAAATTTAAATCAGTCCCAAGATGCGTAACGATAAAATTCCATATCTGTTTCCACCGGGAGTGTCAAAAATTCGCGTAAAACTATTTTAACATATTCGAGAATCAATGAACACTCGATATCTCGCTCCACTTCACTCAGGCACACATCATCAATTTTCTCATCCTCGTCCTCATCTTCACGAGAGTTTCACCCAGACGTTTTCCTTTAACGCGTTCAACATCATTTTTCATGGTGAAAGATTTATAAAGTTGTTATTAGCACGTCGATGGAACAAATATCTAAGTTTTGGTCTTGTACAAACGAGGAAATAACCTGGGTGACGGAATATTGGGAGTGACGGAAATTCAAGAAGGGTCGCCGTGATTGCCTATGGCCCGTCTATCCACCGGGGAATAGCGTCGGCCGCCATTTATCTTTCTGTCTATCAGATTACCAGACACAAAAGTTATTGAATCACGTTCAGACAGTCGATATATCGAGTCTCGTAAATCGGCTGACCTTGATTGGATTGGAAATTACCCAGGTGGATAGATCGGTCAATTTACCACTCGATTAGAAAACATAAAAATCGGATGAGTAGATTTCGAGAAAATCCTCATTGGAGTCTTATCGATCGGCAAATCATTTTCACGATTTCTGTAACTCCAGTACTAGAAGAGGGAAATTAATCATTTTCGAGTGATAAAAATTCTTCTAAGATCAATCAATTCATTCATTTCATCGATCGCTCGTCGATCTCGGGATCGTTTAGCAAATTTCTAAATGAGAAAAAGGGGATGGGGGATCACGATCGTTTCCGAGAAATCGGATTGTTTTTATTTGAAGTGTGATGAGATTGGTGACCTCTTCGGGGGTCAGCGATTCATCACCAAAGTAGGCAGATCGATTTTCATAGTTGCACCTACTGTGGCTGGTGTGACATGAGGTCTAGAACAACCTGTCGTACCTGAAACCTATGGCCCATCTGAGTGCCACCAACACCAGAAAACTGGTTGGGCTTTTGCACCAGGGGAAATGAAAACGAACCCCTGACGATGCATTCCGTTATATGCACGTACGAGTCAATCGGAAATCGATGGACATACGTGACTATCATGATATACCTACAGGTGCATTCATTCTCGTATGTAACGCAAGTCATGAAATAATCACAATAAAATACCGTGATGGCGGTGAATTTTTTTTTTACCCCTCCATTTTCTCATCTCAACTTCTTACACTCGGGACGTGGAACATATTTTCCGATCCTTTCATTCTGTTTTTCCATTGAGAATTGATGGAAAATTCAATTTTCCACCGGGAAGCCATTTTCATACTCGACAAGTTTTAAAACATCTTCCAATAGATTGCCAGGGAAATTTCCGATGGAAAAGTCTGTATGATGACCTACTATGACTCGGTAGATCACTCAAAAATCCTAAATCTGTTATTTATCGATCACTAGATCACTTTCTCATTTTTCGCTGTAACTCCCGTTCTATGGGAGCAAAAGCGTCGTATTTTTTTTCATTTCGGCTGAAATTTTTCGTTCTTTCCAGTAGTGACATCCCCAACCCGTCACCCTCTCCCTCTTCACCCCCTCCGTGCAGCCTTTGAAACTTTAGATATTAAAAATTTCAAATGATGGATTCAGTGGTTTTTCGGCATTTGAAAGATATTGTTGGGACTGTAAAAATGGCGAAAAATGGGGAAAAATGGAAAGAATGGGGAAAATAAGTTTTTGAACAGTGGAATAGGTCGTGTTAGGTCAGCCACCCATAGGATAATACTTCATGTTGGTAATACATCCACCAGTTCCATGTAGTTGCGTTAAACCGACGACGGAAGGTGCGCGTACGTTTCGAGCTTGCAGTTTCTAGGTACACCGACGGGCTTTGGGTGGGAGGGGAATGGGATTGGGTGGGAGGGGGAGGGGATTGGGTGGATAAAAAGGGGGTGGGATTGGTGTACTCGGTAAAGGTGGCGTCGGCGTCGTGACGCCCGGAGAGGGTTCAGTTGGTGTTCGACCTCAACTCGTGTCGTGTAACTCACGATAATTTTCCGGTTGTGGGAGCACAAAAATTACGTTATCAGTAATTTCTCGGTTTGTTCGCTGTTTGTGAATTATCACCGTGATATTAAATATTAAAATCGTTAATTACCTCAGGCGAACCCCAGAACAACCACTTAAATTTTCCTCCCTGTTTTTCTTCGAGAAATTCATTTGCGTTATTAATTCATCATTTTTTTCATCCGTAAAATATTTTTCTACGGTTGGATACTCAATTATCAATCGCACAAACAGAAGCATTTTGTTTACTGAAGAAAAATCAATTTCCCGATCAATCATTTTCTGGAACATTTTTGAACTTTTGGGGACTAGTGAAGGGAAAAATTGATCTTGGAGTCTTTTCTATTTGCGATTGTCCCTTTTCTCAATAAATTTCGAAAAAATTGAATTGTTTTTTTTTTATTGTTTTATTAAATTTATTAAGAAATAACGGAATGGTGATTAAACAAACAATAACAAATGTGACGTACATCGACCCCTAACATCCTCGTGACCCGGCGACCTACGTAGTGTCTTGGCCGGGGTCAGTGGGTTCCGCCCGGATGTCAAAATAAATTTTTGCAATCGAAAAAAATTAATTCCACTCTCCTGTATTTTTATTTCACAAAAGTGGAAAAAAAATATTGTCGCGCTTTTGTATCTCAATTTTTTCCACCAAAAAAATATTGAAGATCCATCATTTTTTTTTTGTCCATTTTGAATTCGCAAAATTTTTTCAGTTTTAATTTCTACTTTGGAATGAAAAAACATTTCTGAACTCGAGAATGAGGGGTTGAATAATTTGGGACTCAGACTTATGTCGTTGCAACCCTCCACCACCGAAAATTTGAATATTTCAATAATTCCAAGCTCTCGATGACAGAGGCTTGTCGGTGATAATGAAACTAATTAATTCACTTCGCTTGGGCATAGAAACTCAACCCAAGTTTAATTGTCGAGAGTGTACACAGAAAAGCGTTGACACATGAATTATTCCGGATGTCTTTGACTCGCAAAATTCTCTATTTCCTCTTTCGCATGACCGGGAGATGGAGAAATGCAATCACAAAAAAATATAATCGCGGGATAAAAATGTGAGGGATGAAACTTTCCTCTTTTTCCACTCTCTCTCTCCTGAATCACCTTTTATCTCTATTTTAAACGAGGTCGAGAGGGTGGAAGTCGGGGGAGAGTCTGTGGAGAGGACTTTAGACTTTTTGTAACAAAAAAAAGTCATTCAAACTAATTCAATTAATCAAATATCCGAACTCGACGGTTTCGTGGCTTCACTCGACAATCCTCAATACAATTCCCATTTTCTCGATTTTTTCATCACGAAGTAATAAAAGACGATAAGGAGACAATTAAAAATTTTTCATAATCAACTGTTGAAAATAATTCATCCCGGGATAAATAAAATATTGCAATTCCATTGCATAGATCGTAAAATTTACCTACCAATTAAAAAAAGATCAGCTTCCTAGCCTCAGTGGGGCCCAAGTTACAGCCAAAAGTGTAAAAATGATCCAGAGATCGATGAATGATCTATAAAACTTCATTTAGGATTTTTTCAAAGTTGACTGGACCAAAAAAAAGTTTTTTTTTCAATGCGCACGTCATTCTCCTAATCTATCAAATGGACTCATCATTTTCTCTTTCCCACCCCCTCATGACATCAGACAAATCATCCCTCTAATGAAGCAATTCTGTTTGATAGGAAAAAAATAATCAATTCTTCTCATTCCGAGAGTCACGAATTCTCGTGCATCTCAACTATTGTTGATAGTCTTGTCAGTCAAGGTGAGACACCCGCCAGATGGGGGCTAGATTATTGTCAGATAAAACCACCGAACCGCTGATAGTCGAGTTTCACCTCGTGAATCGATTCTCCTCAGACGATTCTCAAATCCGACCTTAAGCCCTTGACTCCACCCGAAAAAAAAAAAATCCAGGAATACTTCACCTCCCCCTCTAGCTGTCAGACATTTTTTTTATTCTCGTGAATATTTTTATTTCCCTCAATTTTCTCACCAGAAATAAAAAATATCTAGCGATATGTGTGATTAATGGCAGCACGTGACGTAAAAATAATATCGAGTGGGGGAAAAATGTAAAAAAGAAACGAAGACTGGAAAAAAATATGAATATGTGCGAGTGGTTTGGATCAAATGCTTCAACTGGATGTCATTCACCCCGCGTACACGAAAACCAATCCAATTAAAGTTGCACAGGGTGATGTTTGATGCTGCATTGGTGTTTCATGCGGCGACGAAAAGGTCTTCATCAGAATCATTAATTTTTTTTTCAATCATCTTTCATAATCATCGACTCGACAATTTTTTCCATTTCAAAATCATTTCAGTCAGTAAAATTTTCACATGAAAATTCCGCTGAACAATTTTTCTCTCCACAAAAAATAATTCAATCAAAAATTTCTGTGGCTATCGACTCGGGTCATTTTCGATCCTTGCCGCCGCCCCTCCCGCCCCCAATTGGAAACCTCAAAAATGGCGGAGGCATTAATTTCCACCAGAATCTTCATATTTCCCTTTGCATTCATTTTTAAATGGGAAATGAAAAAAAAAAGGTAGACGACCGGTCCTCCCCCCTCACTTAGACTGATTGGTTGCCTCCATCCCGTGCCAAAAGTCGTCTCCGTGAAGTGCTGGAGATACTTGTGCACCCGGACAACTCAAATAAGAATTTTTTCCCAAAGCCAAAGAACGATTCAATTGCCTTAATGCCATAGATCAATCGGAGATTGGAATTTGGCATCATTTCATCGCCCAGTTTTTTCTCAATTTTTCTTCTTATTCGTCTCGATGTCTTCCGCTGCCGATTTACAATTTTAATTTCACGTCAATGATTCTTCCATTCGGAAACGCATCAATAACGGAGTTAAAGAGACGGTCCTCTGATTCGGAAAATTATATCATTGAAAAGCCCGAAAAATTTCCAAAGGAATAAAAAAAACATCATCCCATTTGGCGCAGTAGAATCTGAGAAAATCCTAATTCAATTTTCATAGATCATTTATCGATCGCTACATCATTTTTAAATTTTCCGTCGTAACTCGAGTTCTATGGTGTTTAAAAGGTCAATTTTTTTTTTGATTCCACAGTAAATTTCCTCCTCCATCCAACCATCAAACCCTCATCCCCCTAACATCCCCCCCCCCCCTTCCCTTCCTCTTGACCTAAACTATTTGTGTATCGAAGAAATTGAGCAGAAGAAAGGGCAATAAGACGAGGGTCATCAAAGACGCGCCTAAATACCCACCCCATATTTTTTTTATAGCTCACTTCATCCCTTAGACAGTGAAATACCCCAAGGTCACATGAATTTCTCAATGAATTTTCTCAAAGACATTTTTCGGAATATTCAAGATTTTAATCGAAATATTCAGATAATCTAGGACGTCCTCTTCCATTACCGATGATGGCTTTTATAACACTGATGGTATATGCACTCATTACTTCGACTCCATAAAAGAAAAGGGGTGAATGCAAGGGGTGGTAAGGCAGGGGGAAGGGCAATTTATCCTGATTGTCAATGGCACTTCCTCGCTTTTGCCTCATACTCGCTGAATATTCCACTTCAATCTTTCACTCTACCTCAATGGCAATGTTGGGATGGGGTTGAGAGTGTCGAGAATGTCTGGCTTGACGCTAGCCAGCCCCACACGGCACATTAAACGTTTCAGAGTGGATTGCTTTATGGCACCAATTGTCCAGAGACTCGTTAAAAGACGTCCGTAAAGATAAAAAGATAGCCATCCACTATTGGTTATGACCAATTAAATTTCTATTTGTACATCCGTTAAGGAAAAATTAACAAATTAACTTGACCGTCAAAACCCAAGAATTAACCTCACCAGAGTTAATTATCAGATCTAGTCAGATGTAATCAATATTTTATCTTTTAATAATGATTCGACAAATTTTTCGATCCATCGATTGGGGGTCTCCATTCACCCATATAATTTTCAGATGATTTTCCGAATCATCGGTTTTTGGGAGCGGAAATAATGAAAAGTTAATTATTCACCTCCTTCTCTCAGCACTCTTGTCAAAGTCTCACCCATCCTCTCGTTACATAATTACATAGCCCCCCCCCCCCTCATATCTCCACCCAACCCCCCAACCGCCCCCCGACTAGTACTACCGACAAATCGATTTTCGACATCCATCCATCTCCAACACTTCCAACATCAAAGCCAACACTATACCACCACTTGAAACTTCTAGAATCTAATTGGTCATTAATTTAAAAATACATTTCTTTGTTTATTAGAAGTACCAGTCGGTCTTGAGTATTTTTCCCAGAATTTCGTGCGCGAATTTCACGGGGCTTATTTCGCAATTCAAATATATATTCTAATTAATTAATTAATTAATTAATTTCGCTATTCGAGTTTAGCTTGTGTTGACAGGGATTTGTTTGTTGAGCAAAACCATCAGAGATTTCCTGAAATTTCCGGAACAAAGTCATCCGAGTTTTCAATCATGTTAGTTCAAATGCAATTTCGATTGAAAGTGCTCACTGAATCTCTCATCTTGAAAATCATTTGAAGTCATTTGCAATTAAATATTACAAGAAATATTCGCAAATCACTTTGAAATCCCGCAATATCGCCCCTCACCTCTCGTTTTTAATCCCAAACCTTCAACTGTAATTTTTCAACAGTGAAGTAATAAAATCTGTGCTCGTCACCTTTTCATTTTTTTTTACTCGCAATGTGTGTTACGATAAGAGGTTTTTATCGAGCGTAACATTGAGGTATTTCGTGATGCTTGAGATGTCCACATGAATCCCTCCGTCTCTACAAAAGTATTTTCGCAATGCCACCTGTTATCCCACAAATAATCAAACAACAATAACAGACCAATCGATTCAGCCTCAAGGTCTGCGCCATTACCTCACCATTAATTCCACTTTATTAATCTCAGTACACACAATGACAAATCACGATTTTGGGATCACCCATTGATCCCACAACACCTGTAACTCCCTTTTCATGCTAATGACACCGATAATTATCCCATGATGCCAATACGTGATGAAAATCCCCGACTCAGAATCATCTTTCATTCATTTTATTTTCCCCATTTTCTAGTAGCGTCGCACTGCGGACATTATTCCACCGATTTTATCGCACACTCCGTCATCATTCCACCAACGCAATCCCATTTACTTATCACATCCTAGATCGCCAATAATTCAGGCCGTCAATTCAATTGAAATGATTTTTTGTCGTAAATCAGACTCACCTGGGGTTTAGACTCACCTAACTTCAGTTCCCAACTTGAAAACAAGAAAAATCCCTAATTAATGAATAAACGGTAGTTTTTCGTAACGCTGAGACAATGACCGTTACTCAGTAACTGAACTGTCCCTCAATTGTGACAGAGGTGTGTGTAAATGCGTCATGTGCCGACGATTGGACACTTCCGGTCACGGCAGAACGATCGAATTAAATTATAATCGAAGGTGTCGTCGAAGACACCAGTGGCACTTGAAATTTCATATAAACGATTGGTGTATCGAGTGCATACGGTGATGATGGGATTTATTATGGGCTGCACGTGTTTCAAAGGTACACTTGATAATATTCTAAAAGGTCTGTTCTTTAATTTTTTTTTCTTTTTATTATTTTACAACCCGTAATCTATCGGAATACTCTCTTGATTACCTCGATTAAGAACCAAGAAATAATTCAGTGGTGGATGAAAAAATAGAAAATCTAAAAAAAAATCTTGAAGGGTCGACTTACACCTCGAACGATGTAATTCTAGTATTATTAGCTCTCGAGACCCCGAAAGACATAGCAATTGACCTGTAACATCAAAGAATGTAATCCAGAAGGGAAAATTCTGTTCGGCTTTCCCCAGGTGTTTTCCCATGTGTAATTTCCTCAATATCGTTGGAGCAGACCAAAAGGTCTGCTTTTACAAAAAAAAATCCGTAGCTAAATGGTTTAAGTCGAAAAAAAGGGAATTCAACGGGAGAGATGATTATGAATTTGTGCAAATTGATTAATGAAATGTGGTGAGACGTTGAGTAATAATAATTCAAATAATAATTCAATCGCTTCGCTACTGCATTCTGGAAAACCTAAATTTAAAGAGGAATAACACATCAACAGTTCAGCTAATCTCTTCTATTTTTATGTTTCAGGTGAGTCGAAAATCCATTCAGGCTATCTGCTTAAAGCCCTAGAGAAATTGCGACACGTGTGAGTAAACAAAAATTGTAAACACCCAGTGAGGATTTTTTAATTCCCGGAATTCGGGGATTGTCCCATGAAATTTGAGTGAATTTTTTCGGTGATTGAAGTTGATTTACGAGAGTTGAGGAGTTGAACAGTTAGAGGTAGTTAGATTCGGCGAGGTATTCATTTGAATTCTTCAGATTCTTTCGAGTGGCTCTAGCACATCTTTTTTTTATTGTCTGAGGTGGTTGGAGATTCTGAAGAGGCTGTTACAGCCTCTGCCATAACGTTTTGACTTTTATGACTACTGTGGAATGCAAGTTGGCTTAGCTGCACTCTCACCTGATCGATTTCAATGCTCTCCTTTTTATTTCTTTTGTTCAACCGCAGAGCACCACACAGTGGCGCCATTTCAGTTTTCGTTTAAAGCTCGCAAAAGCTCAAGTGATCAATAAGTCGTCTACCGCCATCTGTGGCTGATAAGATATCATAAGCTAAACATAAATTCAGCCCGAAAAAGCCTAGCAGTCTTCATCAACCATTTGCCCTTTCCGCTGCAGTTCTGAATTCGGGAATTCCCCGTTTTCATCAATCGCTTATAATTCCCAGTCGGTAATGTAGATATTCGCGGTTGATAATGCGCTTTTCACGGGAAGTCGGGAGCTTTTCACCAGGTGGCGGTAGAGGAAGGGAATTCCGAGGGATTGAGAACAAAGAGACGAGGGAAATCAATGATTCGATTGGTGTTTTCCCGGATAACTTGGCAGCCTCTCGATCTGGAAAATGGAAAATTCTCTCGTTCAAGAGCCAGGAAAATTTTCTAAGGAAAAAAAAAACAGCGAAGTGTTTTCAATCAGCTCCGCAATTTGAGATGCATGTTTTCGAGGGGTGAGAATATTTTTTTTCATTTTGACTCGAGAGCTTGGGGGGATTGAAAAATCATCTCGCTGTGTTTTCTATTAGAAATTTTCCTAGCCCCCGCAATGACACCATTTTCTATTATCCATTCCCTTCAGCTATCCCACAAAGCCCTAAAAATAACCTATTAGCACGGTTAAATCCCATCGGTACGTCACTTCCTCCATGATGTTTATTAAAACTGGAAATGTGGATTTTATCAATGAGCGTAAAAGGTCATATCCGATGCCATGGACAACTATTTTTAGATGTTTAATCGACCAATTTCTTTATGCACTGCAACTCCATTGAACTCCACATTTAACTTAAAAATAAATAAATTCCAAGTAGAACCATGATAAAAAAATATTTTTCAATATGAAGTGGAATTTAAACAACACAACCCAATTTTTCACTCATTGCCCAGCTCATCGCAATTTTTCCTCTCAAAATTTCACTTCACAATTTCCAATTGAAATACAATTGGCAAAATCAATTCGCCATTGTTTCTAAATTGATGTCCCCGGAATTCATACTCAAACGAGTTTTTTCCATTCAGTTATGAAAATTTTCTTCCAATTTTCTCGTTCTGAAAATTGAATTCTCGTATATTCTTGAGATCGATGGCACCTCTAAAAATTATCCGCATAGTTTGCAGTTCTTGTTTAACTCCCTGGAGCAGAAGTTGAATTTAGCACGTGTCGAGGGCCTTTGCCACAGTTAAATTATCCCTCTTCCTCTCACCGGAAAACTATGCAAACTCAACTATAGTTTATGTGTACCTTAACCCTCTCTTTGTCACCACGAGAGCAAATCTGGCACCTTGATCAACACCAAATTTCACCCAGTGTTTACCCTGTCGATTTGTCTCCCCACCTGATTTACACGTGTCACCAATATTCAATGCCATCGTTGCACGTGAAATTTTCATTTATATAACACTACAAAATTTATTGACCCGAATGTACCCATTGAAATTCCCCTCCAGTGGCTGTAGAATCAATTTTCTCTGATTAACTCAGTTAATTGGCGATTGAATATTAATTAAAATTGCTACAGGAAATACGAGTGGGCGAGCGAGGGAATTATTATCGCGCATTTGATAGAATAATTTTGACCTTTGGAGAGGACAAATGAAATAGGTAATTATTCCATTCAGTATATGGAAAAATTTCCAGGGAATTCAGATGACGCAAATTTGCCCCATAGAGTAATTCGTACCTGAAAATGTGATTATATAGTGATTGTATAGTCGTCGATAAATGATCTATGGAGATTTATTCGGGATTTTATCCAGGAGAACCCGAGGTGAATTAATTTTTTTTTCATCCGCGAGCTATTGGAATCATGTGAATAGGTTCGTTGGGATATTAAAAACATGAGGATAAACATTTTTCATTGAGTAAAGTTTGGGATTATCTGGACGTGGTATTGGATATTAAATAAACTCCCTTCATAATCGAAAGTACGCAAGTGTAATGAGCTCAAAACCCACTCAGGCCGGAATTCCCAGGGAATGGGGCTTTACTGGAACTACCGTTCGCCCACGCGAACCTCCACTGCAGCTGTTAACCCACAGAGGGTGGGGGATATGTACATCTATAGTATAGATTCTATACCCCACATCCCAATCCCTGGGCCACTCTAGTGATTACATTACTTGACGGCTGACAATGCAAATGCCCGAAAGACGTTGATTAGATTTACATAACCATCCGGGTTCACCTCTTGAACTTGATTTTCCACCACTGATTCGTGGGTAATCCGAAACCAGCGAACTATCCCTATTTTTCCGAGCTGCCTCTCCAGGGAGAACTTGCATAGACAGTTGTTTCTTTTGCGAGACTGAAAAATCCTAATATAAAAGGGAGAAAGAAAATCGATCTCGAAATATATCAAAGTATCTGAAATGACTGTAAGACTAATTAATCCGTCATCATGACGTCCTAGCTAAATTTTGAAAATTAAAAAAATCGCGAAAATGTGGCAATCATTACGGAAAACCAACGGAGGTTGCGAATTATTGAACAGGTTTCGCCTGGGGAGGCAGAGGGCGGAAAAATTTTGAAAATTCAAAAAATGTCAAACATTCAAAAAATCGCGATAATTTGGAAATCATTGCGGAAAGCAAGAGAGGTTGCAAATTATTGGACAAATTTTGCATGGGGGCGGTGAGCGGTAAAATTTTTTTCATTATTAAAATGTCAAAAATTTTGAAAATTAAAAAAATGTCAAACATTCCAAAAATTGCGATAATTTGGAAATCATTGCGGAAAGCAATGGAGGTTACAAATTATTGAACAAATTTTGCCTGAGGGCGTTGAGCGGTAAAATTTTTTAAATTATTAAAATGTCAAAAATTTTGAAAATTCAAAAAATGTCAAACATTCAAAATATCGGGAAAATTTGAGAATCATTGCTGCAAATAATTGAATATTTCTACACAAATTCAGTCTGGCATCGAAATCACTCGGCTATTGTGGGTTATTTTCAGCCGTCAAATATTTCGTGAAAACCGACAACAATAGATGTAAACAAAAATCCAATTGGGTCAATATTGACTCACTCCCATTCTCCCCGATAGCCGCAACTAGTCACTCTATTTCCTTTCGTGAAACTTTTGCCCACGGGATTTATATTCACAACTCGTAGCACCGAAGCCACGAGGATGAACTCATGATTTCAGTGGTTAGACCTACCCTTACCGTCATGCCCATCGTAGCATTCAACCGCGTTGACGTAATCGCACTCACAGTGCACTTGAGTTCATACACATATACATCACGTGGACCTAGAGTTTGTGAGGAAAAGCTCCAGTGTCAAGGTCAAGCCCGGGTAAACTTTCAACCTCGGGATTTCCCGGTGAAAATCCCCTCATAAGTTTAGGACGTTAAGGGCAACGCTCAAGGTCATTGCCGGTGGGTGCAGCTTTATCGTTAATTGGGGTGTGCTCAGTTACCAAATTTCCGGTGATAATTATTCAGTTAATTGATGATTAGAAGTTACGGGCGCAACCCGAGGACTGAGGGCTATTCGATGTCGAAGGCAATTTGGGAAAAACTTGAAAATTTTCTCTCTGTACACCAGGAAAATTGAAATTAAAATAATCATAAGTATTATTTTAATTTATTCTTCCTGTACATCATTTTTAAAGTTAGTTTTTGATTGAATTTTAATTATCCAATGACACGATTTTCTACTAGCTAGCCGCTTCACCCTATCCAGATAACCGTGGGAACTGTCTATTCAAATTTCAATTTTGAATTTTCCGCATTTTTTACCTCTTCAACCTAACCCAAAAAAAAAAATCGTGAGTACGATATTTTTAACGCATGGGGAAAGTTTTTCGTGAGCGGAACGTAATCCGTTAAGGAACGAATGGCTCGTTGATCACTTTCGTTTGGGAATTTTAAATTCGTGAATGAAAATCTTTCGTTCGACAATTTTATTTTCCCACACAAAGTATCTTAAACATTCGTAGATGGGAATGGCAAGACTAACGAAATGACAAAAACGTTAACGAGTGTTGCCGATCCGTCTGGGAATCACATTCGTAAGTGTCTGACGAATCAGGGTTCCCAAGGAAATACCAACTATTCGTTCATGGATTACATTGCCAAGTGTCGAGAATAGGCCCCCAGTGGCAACTGCAATATTCTTCCTGCATAAAGCTTATTCCCGTATAAATTTTGCGGTAGTTATCGATTCATGACCTACATCCGGTCGACCGTGAAATTGATGAAAGCAGGGAAAGGGGACAGAGGGCTTGAACCCGAGAATGAATATGGGTAATCCACCTTTGATGTTTCAACACGTTATCCCGAAAGTATCTGACACCAACAGGCCGAGCGCCAAATATTGTTTTTATTTTTCCCTGATGTTTGAAGGTTATCTCAAGTACTCAAAGAGATGGAAGATTCGATCTGACTGTAGTGAGTAGCCAGGAAAATTTCCCATCGAAAACACTACAGTCCGACTCATTTCTCTCCACAAATTCATTTCTCATCGATAAAATCACTTTACGTCATCGCGGCCGGTAAAAAGTGTTTCTAACCTCGCGTCGCTCGGATAAAAAGGCATTTTCGGTCACAGTGACATAAAATAGCACCATACCCACAGCGAGAAAAGGGATTCGCAAAAATACTGTTTTCTGCCGCTTGGGACGAAAAATCACTTTTTTGTCCGGTGATTTTTCTTCCTGTCCTTCCGGTAAAAATACTCCAAAATGGACGATTTTTTTTTTAATTCCATCGAAAATTTCCTGATCTATCCGATCCTGGAGTCACCATCCCTCTCCCACGCAATCGCTTAGAGAAAGTGGCTTGAATTTGAAGAGTGGAGAATTGAGTAGAATAGACTAAAAAATTCCACAAGACTCGCTTCGACACATTTTTCTCTAAAAATCGATAGTATCAAGTCTACAACTTTTACGGATAACTCGAAATTGCCTCCCTGGTGTCTCAGATTTACTTTCAGATACTCTCGGGTGCAGAAAATAAAATCCCGAAAAGACCATCCAGAGGGTACCTCGTTGTTTCAGTTTTTATTTTTCGAGCTGTGAGAGAATCGAGCATTTTTGGTGGTAAAATGTGAGTGAGGGAAGTCGTGAAAAGAGTCGTTGCAACATTTGTGACCAATAACGTTACTTTACGGTAAATGTTGAAACTGGAGGAGTCAGGTGTTCTTGGTAGCGTGTAAGGGAATTTTCCACTTGCTCTGGCGTTGCAAATGGAGTTGAAGGAAATTCGAGTGTTCCGGTTTCTAAGACTCGCATTTCCCGTGGAGCTTAGAATATGGTATTCCGTCGGGTGAAGGGTGAACCGCCGATTTTTATTGAATTTTCCATTGAGAAATTGAAGGAAAAATGCTACAACGCAATTCAGAGTACGATACACAAAAATCTATGGGATAAAATGGGTTTATTTTTATTTTTTTGCCCTAACTAGGTCTCGAGATACTTGAGAACATCTCAAGCACATATTTCCTGGAATAGCTCTCTAGCAATTTTTCCTCACCGAGACATCTTTCCCAGTAATTTTGTATTTTCTCTGTAAATACCTGACGATTCTGGAGAGATGAATGGCTCTTTCCTCCTCGGGGTCTAAAAATATTAGAAAAAAAATGCCGGAAGATGAGGTTGAGCAAGAGGAATGAAGAATTCACAGCACATTCTACTCGCCTGCGGAAAATAATGTTGAGATGAATGTCTTGGGTGGTTGCAGTGTACCGTAGTCGGTCACAAATCAATAGCAGATGTCTCGTACCTCTCAAACTGCAGTTTCACTGGAGCAAATGCAGATGCAGAATGAATTTTCCTTCATAGGAAAATCTGCAGCAGCTCTTTTTTCCCCTCTATCGAATTATTTCAGGAATAATGGGCTACAGATATTCTCCGAACAATTTCCAGATTTTCGGGATTGTCGGTCATTTTTTATTGGATTTGGGGTGATCCGCTTTTCCGGGAAAAATCACCCACGAAATATGAGATTAAGGCTCATAACAAGAATTTTCACATTTTCCTCATTCTCTCATTATCAAAAGAAAAATTTCACTGGGAATGACGTGAATGATCCTGGCAGTTGACTCATAATCAGAATTTTTCTAGAGACTCATTTTCCAATGTAAAATCTCAACAAGTTTTCCCCAATTTTCCGCTAATTAATTCTCTTTCAAGTCGTCACGTCGATACTGCCACTGGAAAACTGCTTCCCCTCGATTCTGCCAATAAAATTTCCAGTCAGATCGTAAACGTTTTGTATCACTAAAGAAAAGCACGTCCTACCATCAATGGAAAATTGAATTTTCCACGAGTGGGCGTTTGAATACTATACCTGTATATCCTCCCGAGAGAAGACGATCTCAACCCAAAGTTTCATCCCTTCCAACTCGATTGTGACTGAAAGGGGTAAGACACAAAGTTTCTATCCTCCATTCTCGTAAAAGTAAAATAAAAAATGAGAGGAAAATAGTCCTTGACATGGCCTTGAACCTGACAACCACAATTTGCGGAGTTGACACGTGTCATTTCGGAAAAGTCACTTGGAATTGCCCGTCACGTATAGCAGACATTTCTAGTTGAGGAGTGATTTTCCTTTGGTAGATCAGAATGCAAATGAGGAAAATGCGGCACAAAATGCAATTGACTTTGCAAATTTTACCCTGCAAAAGTCTTCAATTTTCTCGACTTATTTTTTGTTTTTTTAACATTTTCTCACACCCGTGGAGAATCAAAGCTCATCTCTGGCGAAATATCCTCGAGCAAAATCTCCTCGGAAAACTTTTCATTTCGAGTTCAAGGACGCTGTCCTTCTCAAGGACATTCTGTCACACTTTTTCCAAGCCCTCTCGTTCATTTCCCAGGAGTTCACCGATGCGTGAATTCCGATCGGAACTTCCTAATTGATTATCAAAATATCCGGCAATTGACAGTTTCAGATTAATTTCCTTGTCAGCTTCAGAATTTCCCTCGGGTGAATTTTTCTCTCTTGCATCCGTCTTCAATCGACATCTCCTCTTCCTCTTCGGGGGCTGGACCAACCCCGAAAAAATCGATGCCAGTTGGTGGGTGGAGGGAGGATATAAAAGTTGGAGAGTAAACTCGTGGATGTAACATTGAGTGAGGGTCAAGGTCTTTTTTTTTCCTCTCATTTCTGTACGGACGACTGCATCATCGGTTGATAACGCCCTTTACATTTTCCCCTCGTTTCAGACATCCCCGGGAGATGCACGTCAAGGTTTTACAATTTTTCAAAAATTTTCCACGGATTTTTACGATATGTAAACCCGGAAAATCTACCAAGCGACATTACCACTGAATTTACGAGAATTTTTTTATATGCATTCATATATTCCCTTCACAGACGATGATAAAATCCTTTCGAGGGAAATGTGGAAATAAATTTTTTTTTCATTTCCAACCCCAGGGGTTGACCCATGACTTTTTCCTTGCAAAATTATTTTTTTTTTCAAACGCAAATTTTTTCGTCAACCAACGGTTGACTTCTCATATATTTTCCCAGGGGATGACGAGTGAATATTAAAAATTAAAAAAAACACTTCTTGTGTTTACAAAAAATCAATCTTTTTTTCAATCGCAGAAAGGTTTCGCACTTGCTACAGATATTATAAACCGCTTTCCCCAGCCAATTTTCCTCCATAGGAAAATTTCTCTCCAATTTCTTTGGATGAAAATTTTTCGTTCTTTTCCCTTGGAATCCAATGGGAAATTCACAGGCATAAATAACTTCCTCCTGTGCTATTTCCAAACAGATTAAATTTTCCTATGGTAAAATTGTTTGATAATTCTCTCGAGTATCTCGAGTATATAATCATGATATAACCACAGTATTTCATTATCTCGACGAAGTATTTAGCTTCACGTAAGCCTGTGATATAACAAACAACCCAAGATGCAGAATGATCGATATCTTTTTCTTCATGTTCAACCCACACCCTGGAGATCCTCCAAGAGTCTCCGGAGACTCTTCAGGAAGTGAAAAATTACCAGCAACAACAGTAAATCCCCAGAACAGACATTGATTATAAATAATTAATAGACACCCATAAATTGTTCACTGCCACTCAAAAATATATCAATTTTCCATCTGACGTTGGAAAATCTAAAATATCAGGTTTTTCCCGGTTCACACGACGTAATCATTCACGCCAATTAAATAAAATAAAAAACGTGACGGAGAAAAATCAGTTAAATCTTTTTCACTCAGCTTAACCCTTTGAAAATTAAGGTGACATTTTTTTTTCTAAATGAAAAAATAAATCGTCAGAGGTAAAAGATCATTTCTCTGACTTCCTCGTTGCTCTCGTCGATAAAAAATTCACCCCTTGATTTCCCCAGTGACGAGACACGCAATATAAAATGAAGAAGGGGTTGAGGGGGTGTAAAAACCACAACATAACATCACCAAAATAGATGTATAAATATTCCGTGAATTTTTTTATTCACGAGTTCATCGACGTCATGCTCAGATGAATGAACCCCCCACGTGTATGACTGGCTAGACGATGTTTTTTTTTTATTCCATCGCTTTTTGTTTTATTTTCATTTCTCCAACGGGTATCAATGACTCGGTGAATTTTTACGAGCACTCGTGGATCGATTCACGATTATTCAGACAATGGGTGGAGGAGCTCGGTTTTAGTACTTCTGGGGATGAGGGTTCAAGGTCATGCGAGCTTGTTGGATTAAGTGCTCGTGGCAATTAGTGGAATTAAAAGCTCAGGCTTTAATTCAACAGCTTGAGGGACTGGTGTTTAAGAGGGAGTTAAAATCACCCCATTCGCTGAATTACAAAATTTTCCATCGAATTAAACAGAAGGGCAACGCGTGTTTGCAGACTGTTTCAGCTAAATTATCACAAAAAAGTCGTAACATTTATTTTTTTTTTCTGATTATATTTGTCCCTCGCCCTGCGTAGTTATCCCATTTTGTAATTGAAATTCTAATTCATTTTTTGCCTTATCAAATTAAGAGAAAATATCCACATTTTTAAAAGATCGTATTTCACCCTGACGAGACCCTCCCCTGGTACGAATTTTCGAAATTCTCCTGTAGAATTGAACCGTAATATTCTTTCAACGTCTCATTATAATTATCCCACGATTTCTAGCCCTCATTAGACCCTGACCCTCTGAACATCACCCCTAAAATTGCCTCCAAATCCTTCTCTAAATTTTCGAAACACTAAATTATCTCGGATTCTACTAACCCAAATATTCCTCCCACGAAATTCACCCTCAACCATCCCTTCTGACCCTTCTCAGCCCTTTACTCGGCTCCTAGCCCCACGAAAAACCTATAAAACCCGTCCCAAAGCCTCAAAATCATAAATTTCCCAAAACGACGCTCAAAAAATTTCCTTTCCAAAAAATTAAGACCCAATACAATCAATAATTTATTTCGCAGCATAAAAAAACCTATCCCTTTATATTGCAAAAAAAAAAGCTCTAGAAATGGCAGTGGAGCTTTTCTCATTTCAAACTCAGGTTTTCCGTCGTAACGATCGGTTCTCTGTTCCCAGCTGCACCCCCTCCTCCCACCCTACTCACCCATCCAGAACGAATGCTTTTCACGTTTTCCCCCATTTTCCTCGCAAACGCCCACGCGTCTGTTGCATGCAGCGCCATCGCTCGGAGTTGCGCAGATGCCACTTGAAAATGAGCTTTTGCTCAAGCATTCGCCGACGCTTTGACAGTCAATTCTTGTCAGCCGTGACTCGTGGAACAGTCTCTGTAAATAATTATCTGATTTACCATTTTTCCCACGACTCAACGGTCCCTTTTCACCCAATTTTTCTTGGTTATGTTTGACCCCCGGAAAATGAGCTTTTCCCATTTTCCGTGCTTTTTTTCACTTGAGGGGTAGAAAAGGGGTCGAGTGGGGTGTCGTTGGATAGCCAGGAGAATTTTCATTTCAGTTGAATAAAAAAAAAACATCTATTTAGGTACGCCGATTCGTGTTAAAAGGGCGTATTTAAGGGGGAATAATTTTTCCGCGATATCTCGGAAATTTGGGGGAGTGCAGGGATCGTCTCGTTGTGTTTTCCGACGGAAATTTTTCTGGCTATCCGGTGGGAGCCGTAACGACACCGGTTTCGGGGAATTTTCAGGTTTAAGATTTGGAATTATAAATTTATTGGGGGACAATTGCGGGAATTCTTTTGCAGTTCGTGGAAATAGAGTTGGGGATATGAGCGGGGTGAGTTTTTTGGCGGCTGTAAAGACGTTCGGTCCGAGTGGAAGACGTCGAAGACGATGCGATAAGCAACAAAGAGTCTTGGAATTGCCAGGGGCATTCAATCAGTGCCAAGTACAATCCGATTTTGTACCGTGTTGGGAGTCAGCACCACCTATAACACCACCTGCTGATTTTCTGCCACCTGGGTACAAGAAGGGAGATAGATTCACTGGTGAGACATTAACGATGATCATAAATCATATTTTGATCCTCGGGGGGAGGGGGAGCGCTTTGTCAATGACTTGAGTTCATGACGTACTTCTTACGATATTGTTGGGATTGAAAATCACTGCTGCAACAAGTTGCGATTGAAAAATTCATTATCTCATCATCAATTATCGAAATTGAGAATCGAATCATGAGTCTGATCGATTCATCAATATCAGTCTGATCATCTTAAAAATGGGATTTAACTCACAATGACCCAAATAAATCCAAGAAATTCTTTCCAATCTCGGGAATATATCTTGGGTAATAAAAAGTTGATGCCATTTGTGACGTTGGAAAACGCTTGAATTATGGATGAATTCATTTTATCAAGGTCGTAAAGCTCGTGGAAATATGCTGAAAGGCGCTAAAAAGAATGCTGAGAATTAGAATGAGGGAAAAAGTGCATATTAGGAAAGTGGAGGAAGAGTTTTGTACGGGGAATTACACTTTAATCGTCATGGCTGTTGCGTAGTGGGGCTGGATAAAAAGTTGTCGGCGAATAGTAACGGCTGGTGGTTTTGTTTTAATACCCTTTATTTTTCCTTTATTTTTTTCCTCCACTTTTACGTTTCTCTTTTCTGCTCATTCGCAATGTTGCCCAGTCGTTTGAAATTCACCTCTTTCTTTTATGTATTTTTATTTCCCGACATTTTTTGGGAGGGATTAACATTCTGAATTTAATCCGATTCGGCGGGAGATAGCATTAGCAAAATATCAACGGATTTATTTTGCCACTGGGATTTTATCTCTCTTTTTTAAATACTTTTTGGATTCTCCAGGGCGGAAAGGTAAATTAAATCATTCACTCACGAATTAAATAAAAACTCAACGCAATGGAAATTTATCTAATCGATAAAAAATCCACTTTTGCTAAAATCCAATCATTGGGAATTTTCTCGGATAGTTTGTTTTTTTCGGTTCGATGTATCTATCGACGTAATTTTCCCAGTGAGTGAAGTATTTGCGAAACCACGGAATTCGTTTATCCGTACAATGAAACAATTCACATGGAAATTCCTGGAATAATTAACATAACTATTCCGCGGCCAGTGAGATGCCATTTATTTTTAGAAAAATTTACCATTCCTTCTCCACGTGTCTGATTTCTTCGGTGACATAAAATCGGTCAAGGCCGTCATGTGATCACCTCCCGCATCCTCGGATTCCCCCAGTGATGACAATTATGAGAGTGAAAGATAAACTCAATTTTCATTCAAAGGGAAAAATTATTTCACACCAGCTGGTGCTTCTATTTTCGCCTGCTCTAATGCCTCACCCCTGGGACCGCGCTTTGAAAATTTAACGTCAACATAAAACAGTTGATGCAATCGATGGTGCAAATTGCTGTCGAAATAACGGGGGTGGTAATGAATAATAAAATCACGAGTCTTTGCTACCGGAGTTAATATTTACCAGAATATTTACCATTCTGTTGGCAAAATAATTTCGGGATTTTTACTTTATTATTCAAATTTTATTTAAAAAATCGGCAATGATCCCGATCGATAGATCGGAAAATTTACCGACGAATTAAAAAAAAAACCATCCAATTACACCGAGAAACAACTTCATCGATCGCGGGTCCGATGATCTATGAAGATCTATATAAACATTTGTGATTTTTGGGGGATCTACTCAGGCGAAGTGGATTGTTTCTTAAGAATTCAATTAAGAATTTCTGTGGTTCTCCGATGGGATCATCTCCAATCAATTCTGGGTTGATATCGTGATTACGATCCAGCGATTGATTAGTGATCTATAAAACTTGAGGTGGGATTTTCTCCGGATCTACTGGAGCAAAATTAATAATTTTTTTTTAGTTCTCTCGGTAATTTCTCAATCGATGCATTGGATTCATTACCAGTCCCCTCCGGCATTTCTTTGTGGTGAAAAACTGGGAAAAAACCTGGAATCAGAGCTGCGGGTGAAAACCAATAATACCCACCCCAATCCGTACTTTGTCCCAAAGTTGATCGTTTGAATCACAGGATTAGCAGTATATAAATCTCCACCCTCCGCCCGTCGCTTTGTCCAAGGCTCGTTAACGCGGTTGAACCGCAGATGGGCGGTTAGGGTGACATCGATTCCCCGGGACAGCCGACAATTACCGTGGCAGGGGGGGGGGGGGGGGGGGGCTGATAAAAAGTGACTAGAAATAAAAATATTGAAGAGTGACCGCTGATCCTCTCACTCGTGCCAATGTAGTTTGATGAATTTTACGAGTTTTCTGGGGCATGGCTATCGTCAATTTGGATTTGTGCCAATGAAATTCCAACGGAAGACAAACACTGGGGGAAAAGGGGGTGGGATTGAAAAAAAAACTAGAGCTCTAGAGAGTGCAGATAATAAAACTGCGGCTTGACTTTTCACTGAAATTTGATCTGTCAAAAAGTTGCTCAGTTTTTTTTCTGATGAATTAACAATTCCAGCTGCGTCCACAAAAAAATTTTCAATTAAAAATTTTAACGAATAAGTCTATATCTATGTTGTAATGGAAAAAAAAATTGTCACATCTGAATCTTTTCAAAAGGGAGACTAGCAAAAGAACAATATTGATTTGAAATATTGTTTTATTGCAGAGCCGAAAAAGGAAAAGACTGAACAGAGTGCGAATGGGGCATTATCTCCGAGTGGTGAGCTATCATCGAGTCAGGATGTGGGAGGACAATCGGGGGATCAGAAGCCGAATAGGCCAAGTACCCTCGAGGCATCTAGAATGCTCACCAGGCGGGTCTACATGGTTCGAAGTACGTGGCATTAATTTCCGTCATTGTTCCATTCTACCAAAATTACCTCTAAAATATTCAATTAATATCACTTCCAGTAGTAAATAATATACAATAATACTAATTATTATTCAAAACTATTACGAGTCGTTTAATGTTCATATTATAACAAATTATAATGAATTTTACATTTCATTTCTTGTGATATTTAAATCTAATATTTTATTTTGAGAAATATTATTCAGACAATCACTGAATAATCGTGAAACTGATTTGAATTTTTTTCAGTGGAAAAGGGAATGTCGCAGCCGACAGCTGAGGAGCAGCAGGCGATTGACAGGTACATGTCACCGATGCCACCCCACAATACCCTGATGCTCTCGGAGTTGCCGGAGCCACCGATTCCATTGAGTGAAATCGGTCCCATTCCACCACCTCCGATGTTCAGCTCACCCTCACCAACATTGCTAGCAAGACAGAGGCAGCAGCAAGCGCCACTATCTGATTGCGAGGATGACGGTAAGTCCAAGAAAGCATTTTCCCAGTGATGTCAACGAAAATCACACTCATCTATCACATTAGATGACGACGAGGTGGACGTCGAGGACGACGACGTGGACCTCTACGAGATTCGTTACTCCCAGCCCGATCCAAGTATCGACACATCACGAGTCGAGGAGATACCAGCCAAAGAGCCAAAATTTCACGCAATGCCCCTGAAGAGTGCACTGAAGAAAAAGGGCTCTGGAAGTGGTCCTGGCACACCCCAGAACACACCAACCCAGGAGAATCGTCCTCTCACCCTTCGTCAGGAGCTCCACGCATCGTTCAAGTGAGTCGTGGGACAATATATTTTTTTCAATAGATGATTCAGTCATTGTTCATCTCATTTTCATAATCAATCATGTAGTAAATCAATCATTATTTTACTTTATGCTTGACTGCAGAAGGCCACCGCTAAGGCCTAGGGTGAGAATATGGTAATTTTTTTACGTTAATTACGTTAATTTTGCTTCGCATGAATCCCAGATATTTAATAACGAGTTCTACAATCAAGTGGAGCAGCTGTTCGGAACGATTTTTGATTAATACGACTAAATATTATTGCTCAAAATATTGCTAACGAAATAAATCGTCAAAATTTAAACTATGGAAATATCATTTCGAAAAATGTTATTTGGAAATTAACACATTTATATTCAATTCTCCAGGTGATCCACTTTGTCAATCCCCTCGAGTCCTGGTGAAGGAAAAATGCTCCAATGCTTCATTATCCTCATGAACATTTCATCAATGCTCTTCCGACATTTTCTCGAGCATTTTCCTTCATTCGAACTCATTGAGCTCTCGATTATCGATGGATTTAAATGTGAATTATTCATTTAACAGCAGTCGACCAGTGAGGTTCGGTCTCGCCCTACCCTGCACCTTAGAGAACAAGGAGAACGCCAGGCCCTACGTCATCCGTGAGGATTCTGATGGCTCGGATGATGGTCAAGTGCTCTACAGGGACGACTACGAGGACGAAAAGAGTGAGTGAATTATCATAATTGATTTAAATGACGATTGAATAAAAATTATTCTCGATCAATCGTGGAGTAATCGTCCACCTGACGAGTCTCGTGAAACGGAAGTTGATTGTGGGGAATGCAAAACGTAACAGCCGTTATATATTTTGGTAGTGGCTTGGGCCAACATCACCTATAGCCTTCGCGTATTCCCGAGAACTAATTATACATCATTCGAGGATGAAAGTAGGAGGGATAGATGAGTTTTCCACTGCATTTGTACACATCTGCCCACGAATTACCAATGG
This sequence comes from Fopius arisanus, assembly GCF_000806365.1. Classification (NCBI taxonomy): domain Eukaryota; kingdom Metazoa; phylum Arthropoda; class Insecta; order Hymenoptera; family Braconidae; genus Fopius; species Fopius arisanus. The sequence goes on along the minus strand of NW_011887814.1, from coordinate 75,442 downwards.
GATGACTCGAACGCCTTGAAAGTTTATATTGGTCGACGAAAAACGTCTCAAAGTTTTGCCGTCAGTTGTGTCGGACCTCTCGGTTCAGTTGGATCTTATTGGATCTACTGGTGCATTAGTTTTTTTTTACTGAGCCCTCTTGGCAGTTGGAGATGAAGAAATGCTGTCAATACGGACAGCATCGACGCTGTCGATCGCCCAGGCGACCTTACAATCGCCGGAAAAATTTATCCCACTGCAAAGAAGTGTCAGCTGTTCTGAGATTGAGGGTAGAATTTTTGAAATTCTAGAAAAGAATGCGTGTGTGTAGTAATGAGGCTTGGGATTTAATTACGCAATTTTTTCGGGATTTTTAAAAGATTTCTAAAACTTTAAACGAATTCACCAAAAAAATTACTGGATCCTCATGAAAGTTCGTGAGTTATGACATAAGGTTACCGCTCTAAATATCGTGCAAGATATGCGATAACAACTATCTGGTGATTTTTATTCTGTCATTGAATTAAAGATAGCACATGATAAGTTGGAAACGATTTGAAGGGCGTGTGTAGCGCGTTTCTAAAGTACTAGTCCTTATCAGAGAGGATTAAGGCCCGGATGGAGGGAACTTTTTCGCAATTGACAACTTTACGCCCTCCTACTCCGCGGACAAAACCCGAACCTTGATCTCAAGCGATGCCTTGTCGCTAACTACGGCAACCGCTGGAAACAAGGGCAACATCAGACAGTGGGGCTTTGGAGGGCGCCGACAAATTTTTTCATTCTTTTTTTTTTAATTCGAAAAGTGCATGGAGATATTCCAGATGCCACTAAGGTGGAATGCGAGATTTATAGCTAAACAGTGCGGCGAGGAAGGGTGCTTCCGATATATAGGTGCAATTTTTTTTCAATTTAGAAAAACTCGATTTTCTCGCGTTCTATGCGTCCTAGCGCAAAAATACGCCCAGATTCGTAAAGGGCGCGACGAGACGCATCGATTTCATGTATCGAAAAGTCGATTTTCGCGATTTTTTTTTTTTTTTAGAAAAACTCGATTTTCTCGCGTTCTAT
>NW_011887814.1:0-70692 GCF_000806365.1 Fopius arisanus | reverse complement strand
TTTAGAAAAACTCGATTTTCTCGCGTTCTATGCGTCCTAGCGCAAAAATACGCCCAGATTCGTAAAGGGCGCGACGAGACGCATCGATTTCACTTATAGTGAAGTCGATTTGAGCGATTTTTTCTTCGATTTACAAATTCGGCACACGGAGTTCGCCGTAGGTCGGGTTGAAATATGACCGCAGACTATACGGAGAGAAAAATACTGGAAAAATTACGGAAATTTTACGTAATCGTGGGGCGACCTTGGGGAAAAGTACTGGAGGTACTGTAAAAATTATCCTGACAGTTTCGTAAAATTTCCTGCTCGCTAGGACAATTTTTACGGAATTTTCAGTACTTTTTTCCGAAAACCAAGGTCACCCCACGAATACGTAAAAGTTCCGTAATTTTTCCAGTATTTTTCTCTCCGTGTACAAACACACCGGCAGATAAAAATCGAAGGGTATTCCAAACACGTCAATATCGGTCTCGTCCTATCTATAAAAGGTGATACACCAAAATTAAGTTGGGCGAGAGTAAGATTGGCTAACTTCATGCGTAAGACTTTTCTACGACTTGGCTACGTCATCATCAACACCACGGAATCAAACGGCGCGCGGAGCGCGCGTTCGGTCCCGTAAAAATAAAGCGAATAAAATAGAAAACATATAAGCGAGCGGAATTTCTATGGCGAATAAAGTTTTCTATTTGCGTTATTTTGACGATGTAATATTTTTTTCTGCAATATTTGAAGAAGTCACCAAATGCATACAATAATAAAAAAAAATGAAAACGATATTTTTTTAAATAAAAATAAAAACAATGAATTACTTTAATTTAAAAAAAAATTATTTTGGCAGCCAGGAAAATAAGTAATTTATTTCCGTCCAAATGTTGGGGCTGACAGGTACCGTCTCGTAGCGTTTTCCATTAGAAATTTTCCTCCAGAAAATTCAATGAGAATTGGGGACAACAGTTGTTTCTCATCGTCGAAAAATTGTTTAATTTCCTCGCGTCGCGATCTCTCGGAGTAATTCGAAATCAGTGGGTGGGATGTTGCTCGGTGAAAATTCGTTCAATTTATTTACACCTCGTGTACAATTGTTTATCTTATTGGCAGGCCGACTTCGAGCCAAGCTTGCACGCAAGGAGTCACTGTCACTGAAACTTGCACTGCGGCCAGACAGGCAGGAGCTCATAAACCGTAATATTCTGCAAATACAGTCTGACAATGAGAGACAGGAGAGCAAGGAAGCCATTGGTGCACGGCTCATCAGGTAATTAGTCGTTCAGTCATTCACAATCATCACCAGTCACCCACACTAACTTGTCCTAACACCCAATTTATTTATCTATTTCAACTAATTACAACTGTTGATTGCTCTATTTCATGATTAAACAACATTCGAGTAATCCCTGGCCTCGACTAACTCCTGGGTCATTTTTTTTTTGTGTCTACTGTCGAGATATTCGTTTCTATTTTCAATTTAAGTCACTCGCTATTTCTATTACTCCCGGTAATGATAAGAACTGCATGTGGATGTCTGATAAGACTACATGCAGGTAGTGATGATATTATTAATACTTGTGTTTGTGGATTTCAGGCGACTTAGCATGCGACCGACCCAGGAGGAACTGGAGGAACGCAATATTTTGAAAAGTGAGTGCATTATCTATCACTTTTATCCATTAAAAATTATTTTCTCAATAGAATATAAATTTCATCAGATGTTGAAAGTCTGGAGGCGCGTTAATGATAGCAAAAGAATAATTGCCATTAGTTGAGAGAGTGAAGTTGTATCGCAATTAAATTTATTCACAAAGTTTAAGTAATTGAGAATCCAAGTGAAGAGAGATAACGCGCAATATGTCTGAATGTAAGAGGAATATCTCAATTTTGCTCGGAATATCTTTTGGAGAATATAATGAGAGCTACCGAAAAGGTCTCTAGAAAATTTTCGATATTTTCGCTAGAATCGGAAATAATTCGAGAATTTGCATGGTATTTAAATAGACTCGTTACTCTTCGTCGTGAATCGAGTCTACCATTTGAATTTTTATGATGGATATTTGTTTTTATTTGTTTTTAATTATGAATGCAATCAACAACAAATTGCCTCGAGGAGAAAAGTAATTGAACGCGAAACTAGTGGAGACAAATATTTACGAAATTGATTGAAATCTATAGAGAGCGATGATTGATTGGAATAATCTATTTTTGGGTGCAGTTTTCCTGTTTTTATTCTAAAATTGAGAAAAAGTGGCGGAGAGTGGATTTTCCGAGTGATAAATGTGAGGAAATAGAATTTTATAAATGGAAAATAGAGAAATAGATTGAATTTATTCGGACAGTACAATGATGATTGCACATTACTGTTCGACAATAGTTCGCGTTAGAGTCAATAAAATTCAACGTACGAGTGAAACGTTGGGGAATTTTATTTTAGAACAAAGCCCAGCCGAGGAGAAGAAGCAGAAGGAGGAGAAGAAACGTTATTTGCTTAGAAAATTGAGTTTTCGGCCTACGGTTGAGGAGCTCAAGGAGAAGAAGGTAAAATAAATAATAAATCATTTCCCTATAATTCCTATTGACTCTCTATTTTTTTCCTTAAAAAAATGGCAATTCCTTCCTTTATCTTTCATTCACTTCTTTTATTCCTGTTGATTTGCCCCCTGGATTGCTCACGCTTGATTTTTCAATTGATTTATTTAAACCGCCTTTCAGATCATCAGATTTAATGATTACATCGAGGTGACTCAGGCCCACGATTACGACAGGCGAGCTGATAAGCCGTGGACTCGACTGACCCAGAAGGACAAGGCGGCCATTCGGAAGGAACTCAACGAGTTCAAGAGCTCGGAAATGGCTGTTCACGAAGACAGTCGACACCTTACTAGGTAAATTTTTTTACTGTTTTAATTTTTACAATTCTTTTATTTTACGATTAAATTTCCTTCAACATGTGAGAAATATAAATTTTCACTTCTCTGTGTAATTCATTAATTTATATTGTTCTTTCAATTGCAGATACCATAGGCCATGACAATTGCAATGTGTAGAGGTGTTAAAGTGTAGTGCAGTTATCGTGGACGCGGTTATTGTGGCGTAATTGTGAATCGTCAGTCAAAGGAGATGAAAAATCAGCTGAGAGCCTCGATCTTCCTCGATTATCTCTGTTAGAGCAATTGTTACCGTCTCCCGCACCGTCTGCGATGATGATTAATGATGTGATAGGGTGGTGAGTCCATTATAGCATTGATTTTGCGAGTTGAATCAAATTATTGGGACTCTTTCCCCCCGAGACAAAAAACAAATGATAATTCATTGGCACATTTTAGAGGTATCATCACGAAGGAATCATTCATACGTTAATTGACAATTTTTAATGACACAAAAATACGGTGTGAATTATTTTTAATCATTCCATTATCTTTCGTTATTATTTTAATTTTTTTTTTTGGAATTCTCATCGTCAATTTTCGGGACAAATGATTGAAAGGTATTCGTTAATTCGTGGAATTTTTGGTGAAATGTTGAATGTGTTTTAGTTGTTGATGATTATTGAAAATTGTCGTTGATGATTTTTTTATTTGCGGTTATTATCTCGATTTCTGGTGGCGTCTTCCAGGGAAAATCAGGATGAAGTGTTTCATCGTTTTATATAGAACTGAACTGAACTAATAATTTTGTTGAGTAATAAATGACGAAAATTAATTCCCAAAAATTGAAAACTCATATTTCAATTAATTTCACTCCTTTTATTTAACAATTTAATAACTCAAGCACTGGAAAATGAATTGAACTCTGGAGTTTCCACTGAAAGCGATGAATAAAAATTCTCATTAATTTTGGAATCAATTGAAACTAAAATTAATTAGTAATGAACTATCGAACGTGATAAAACGAGGTCAGCACGTAACGATGAATAAACAATGGATATTGTGCAATTAAATGAACAAAGACAAAGGTAAATTACTCGTGATTGTAAAATCTAATTGAAAAAAAATACAATTGTTACGTTATTACGTTTTAGTTAATTACTCGCATGAATCAATGGCCGATTGAATTCCTCAAGCAAATCAATGACGATTCATTGACTTGATTATCACGACGATAACAATTACTATAATTTTCTAAACAAATTGAAAAATACTCAAAATAAATGAATTTGTTTTAATTATGAAAAGGCTATTGAGGTCTTTCGATCATTTGAGGTATTATCAAGTGACGAAATATTTGAGAACTGGAGTTGAAGTGAATTTACCAATTTTTAAATAGAAAAATAATGAATTTTGTGTTGAATAATGAAAACACAATAAACAACGAGACGTAAATGTACGAGTAAGGCGCTTTCTCTGTGCGGCCATTTTGGATTTATTGATAACGAAAAAAATTAATAAAATTATGTAATAAGGGATGAGGGACATGTGATCTTTGGACGTGAGTTCTGGGTTGGAGATATTAATATAAAGGGGATGAGTCATTCTCATTAATTTTCGATAATTATTACACTAGGAAATTAATGAAAATTCATTTATCCCCTTGATCAATCACACAATCGAGTAAAATCGATATTTTCTCCCCTTCTCGGTGAATATTCAGCATCACCAAGGAGTTACTGTTTGAATTACTGTAGTTGAGACATAGAAGAACGTTTTTAATATTTAAATGAGAATGAAATTTGTGAAGAGCGTGAGATTGAATTTTTCGGCATGAAAATTCAATTTTCCAACGTTTCAACTCCCTTCACTAAACAAAAGGAAAAAAACCCAAAAAAATGATATTCAAAGGCTCTCGTTCCATCGGTCAATCACCAACGACTACTGTGTAGTCGCAATAATGAAGGAAAATTTTAAATGCGATAAATAAATCTAATGAGAAAACAAATTTAACGAGCATTAGAACAAATTCGTTTTTTTCCTTTTTCCCGGGCCAAAATCACAGGCAACGGAAAAAAGAAAGAAATGTGTGATTTTGTGAAACATATAAATATATAAAAATGTATGATATACTTACGATCAATTGATTAATTAATGATAACAGTGAAACAATTCATAACTCTCTGTAAATAAATTATAAATAATATAAAGAACTTGCGATACGAGTAAGAAATGCTAAAATGCTACCTTTGCTGCATATATATAATATATACATAAATATATATATATATATATATGATGAAGCAATTAATAAATTTGTAGGGATGAAGTTCGTTTGTGTGAATGGAAATGCAGGGAAATTCACGGAAAATTGTGGGAAAATCGGGGAAAGCACGAAGAATTTTCCGGGTTCGAAAAGTCGATATTTTGTGTACAAACGGTGAAGAATAGGTAGTGGGGAGGTTTTCTTCGTGGAAAATTATGGAAAAACCTTGGAAACTGGAGGAAAATGAGAAAATAATTTTTCTCCAAATATTCAGATATTTTGATTTTTCAAAGGAAAAAGGAAAACTTGATGTTAAGACTAAATTTGTGATGAAGAAATTCGGAAAATGCAGGGAAAACTGAAGGAAAATCCGGAAAACTCACAATTCGATTGAGTTCCACTCATTTCGGTGATGAAAATTTTCAAAAAATAGTAAACAATCTTTTTATTTTTTCGGCGAGCCATTAATATTGATATATATCTCCATAATGTGACAGGGTTGTAATTTCTTAACTGCCGGCTTGTAGCATCGAAAACCTTCAATTACCAGAGCAGAAAAAAATGATGAAAAAATCCAGAAAACAAGTTAAAAAAAAATTCAGAAAATCTTTCATTTCGCCAGTCGCCATTTTGACTCCCTCGGAGCGATCCAATAGTGGAAATCTCCCCAGAACGATTGGAGTAAATACCCAAACCTTTTGTGACACAGTGAAATGAGGAGATTTGTTTAATGAAAATAATTTCCAAGTTTTTCCCAGATATCTTAAGAACCCATGGAGGTACGCCCTTTCGTGATAACTCATTAGAAAGCCAGGGAAATTTCCGACTAAAAAGATAAACCTGTTTTGCCCCTTTATCCATGGAGATGCAGTAAAAACAAAATTCTCAGGGAAACAGGATTTATTATGAGAATTTTCAATCGAAAATTTTCCGCCCTTTTTAACACGATCACTCCCCTCGTCCCCTCCTTCGCCCCCTCCCGTTCTCGAGATATCGACAAAAAACGGAAAAAGTGACATTTTCTCTTCTTCTCATTTCTCTAAAATAAACGAAACAATGTATTATATCGAGATTAAGAAAATTCAATAATTTTTAAGAAAAAAAACACCTACTGTATATAATAACTGTACTGTAATCATTGGTAATGCACTCTTCCACGCGAAAATCTGAAAACAAAGAAAGAACTCGAAGGAAAATAACAAAGCAACTTTGAATTCGTCGATTTGACGAAGAGAAATTTTCAATCAAAGTTTTTAATCCCTAATTTGTATTTTTATTATTTTTATTATGTTCCATTGTTATTAGTTTTTACGCACTATCGACTATCGCAATGAATTAATTAATTGTATGAATTATTAATGAGATATAATTGTAACAAAAATACTGTTAACTATTCTTAAAGACAAAAATGGACAAAAAAAAGATTAAGAAAAAAAAAAATGAAAAACTTTTGTAAACTGAGATCAAGTGACGTCAAAGAAAAAAAAAGTGTTCTTCGGAATTTTTGAGTTTTATTTCTCTCATCCGTTGTCTTCCTGCCGATCAATTGTACTTATGAGTGATGATGAGGTATTCGTTTATTTTATAATCCCTTTATATGAGTTTCAATCCCATTTCCTGTTTGTGCTGCCACAAATGAACGAGTCAAAGTCTCTAAATGTGTCTGGCGCCTTTCGAGTGAAGTGTGGGGGCTGTTTTCTACCTAGAAATCTGAACGGAGAAACCTGAAACCAGAAAGAAACCCCAAAACTCATATTTTCCCACGAAATTCCCTTTGAAAAAACATCTACCACATGTTTCCCATTGAAATATATTTTCCATTTCGTTATTATTTGGAATTCTATTGGGTGATGTGCTTTTCAATTCTACCTCTTTTAGACTGAAATCCCGAACATTGAAACCCATGAAGAATGCGATCCTCTGCAGCTCCAGGATAGATTTGAGTCTAATTCTCGGGTCGGGTTGTAGTAATCTCCTGAGGAGATCTTCGGATGCTCTAGAAATCTCAATCCCCTCAGGTAAAATACCGGCAACAACTTCTAAGTCAATATCCTCATCTGACGCCTCCTTAATCGTCGTCACCGGATACTGCAACGCAAAAGTAAAGAATCATTGAAAATAGACGATCAGGCAAATTGTCAATGAGCCCACGTGCCAATGCACGGACTGGTACTGCAGTTTTATTAATATTCATCGCGGGGATGACGAGAATTTGAATTCAAGTGATTATGAAAAACTGGTTCTGGAGATATCAATTTTTGCAATCTTTCAATCTCAAACGGCGGGGGTTGGGAGTGAACCGGATCGATATTGCACCTGTGATCAATACATTCAAGTTATCTAATTAATATCACAATTAATTAATTTCAAACATTGTCTGTCAATTTCAACAACTGTTCCGATTTTTTACCATTTTTTTTCAATATTTTTCACTTTAGTTGAGAAAAAGATTTCTTTTAAAAAGTGCATGTTATTCGTTTCACGATGCGTTTTAATACAGCTTTGCACCGCCATCTTGTTTGATCCCCCTTCTGTCCGCGAAAATGGTCGCCAAAATGACGGCGCTCCACCTCGCATTTTCAAACGGTTATAAAAATTATTTATACCCACGTAATGAGCCTCGACTCATCTTACTCCTTTCGTGTAAAATGAACCATTTTTTCGCACCATCTTGCGGTTATTTTCCATCGGTATGAGAGACTCTATCCATCTACAAATGAATAGCCATTAAATTGCCATCAGAAATGATCGAGAGATCGACGAATGATCCTTGAAAAATTTCTCAAAAGTTTTCCGCTCTGGAAATTCTCGTCGGTTTTAAAGTACTCCGCAGAATCAAGTGGTATAAAAAGCACGTATTATTCCAACTTCGCGTGCAATTTGCAATTACCTCAAGGGTTGAAGTTGAAGTGCACTCGTAATAAGGGGCGACTCGCCAAGATGCTCAAAGATCTCTCGAGACAGGCAAGAAGTTCGATGACTTCTTCTCCACCCCAATCCTCGAGAATTCTGATATTTTTTTTTTCTCAGTTTTTTTTTTATCAGCAGAGTGGTCACTCGAGGGCAAGTTCAAAAGATGCCGGTAATACTAGACACACCGGTGTTAAATGCTAATGCCTCGCCATGGCCGCTGTTCGTGCCAATGAGTAGTTGAAGGTGGCTAATTGCTGAGCAAACCGCGTGTGAGTTTATTCCACTCGTCTCGCGGAGGCGACCCGACGACGCCGTTTGTTGATGACGCCAAAACAACATCAAATCTCCAACCGATAACGAACTCGATCGTCCATGCATTCGATTTTACGGGGTTCATCATGACCTCAATCAACAGATCGAAAAAAAATCATGAAATAAAAAAAAAGACGATCTATTTCGCTCCAGCCGTTCCAGAGAAAATCCCAAATATATCCTCATAGATCATTCATCAATCCCTAGATCACTTCAGGTGTGCCATCGAAGTAGATCACCTACTCATTCGATAGATCGAAAAAATTCCACCAAAACGAAAAAAAAAATCGTTAGAATCGGCACAGTAGAACGGGCGTTAATCTCAAAAGAATTTCCATAAATCATTATCGATCGGCTAGATCGCTTCCAGATTTTCCGCCGTAGCTCAGAATCTATGGGTTCTAGAAAGATGGTCTTTTTTTTATTTTCGGGTCAAATTTTTCGATCTATCGACTGGGGCCACCCTCGACCCCATCTCACGTGAATTCCATTTTTCATAATTGGCGAAAATCGTTTTAATCACTTGATAAAAAAGTGGTAAAAACGTGAAATCCAAAAATTTGGGAATATAATTTTGCATTTAACATGCAAAGAGTTGAGTACGTCCTTTGACGAAGGCCGTGGGCAATGGTATAATCTCCATAAATTTGTGTTTGCCTCTCAGAGAGTACGAATGGTTCATTTAAACGATGATGTATTATACACACCTGGCCTCTCCGTTATTCTACATAACATTCATCTCCATATTAGCATAGATCTCCCCCCACCATCCGTGACTCATAAATCCGCATCAAGACAGTCTAAACACGTTTTAAAGTATTCACAAGTGGATACTAAAAAATATCATTTCCTAAGAAATCATAAAAATTATTCTCTTTCATTTTTTTCCATCAATTGAGGAACGAGTTATTCACAATTGCAATTATCATTGTGCCAATTTGAAAGGTTATTTGAAATATTATCTATGAAACATTTGTTGATGGTTAACCGGTTGATTCATTAAGGATAATCAATGGTGACATTAAAATATTTCGCATTCTCTTGATATTTCTCGACAATCATTTTTCCTTCATTATCCCACCAAGATGATGGCACGGGAGTCGACAGTCATTTCAATCGATCGATCAAAACATTTATGATTAAATAAAAAAAAAAATAGGTCTCAACGCGCCCGCCATTTGCCATTTTTATATTAATTGTCGATGTATCGATTATCAGACGTTTCATCCAATTTTGTTTTTGGTTTAGAATTTGAAAATACTTCGAGAAGTGATGGGTTTTCTCCAGTGACAGATGATTGATCATAACCGGAAGTCACGGAACAGAGAGGAAGTAGCGAAGACAATACGTGTGTCTCACCTCACAAAAAATTCACACAATTCGAATAATATAAATAATTAAGTGATTTAAATAGCTGCAAAGTTAATTCCCTCAAGTTTAAGTCCATCGACACCATTTCTATTTCTGTCCATCACCCCGTGTGGTCGTTCTCACGTTCTCTAGTCTCAATCAGATCTATCGGATACCATCGCCAACCACCACACGCGTTGCAAGGAATAAAAAATCAATTTTTCTAATGAAAAAATAACAAAACTCTCAAAAAACTCCGCACCCATCGCCGAGGTCATTATTAACCCCAAATTCCTTTAGAAAACGCTAAAAGAAATAATTCCAGGCATCGTATCCTTTTTATCACTAGCCATCAATATTTTTATGTTTACCGTTGATTTAATGTGATTTTGTTAACCCATTTTACAAAATTTACAGCTCCAATGTTAGCGCCAAGTGTTCAGTTGATAAAACGTTAAAAATAAAGGCATTTTTTTTTGTTTAGGTAATAAAAAAATCCATATCTGCGTCATATGAACTCATTACAGACCAGCTGGACGACTTACCCCATCCGGTGATCATATAATCTATAAATAGCCCGAGAAAAGCAGAAATAAAATGTAGTAAAAAAGAAAATGGCAGAAGAAGATGCTACCTATCTATACCCACAAGGTTGATTATTCTATGGCGCCATTGGACACATCCAGGGCCCCTTAACGCTCACTAATGGAGAGTTGGTTTTAATGTTTTCGACCCATGTGCTAAACCTCAAGACCGGTTGAGCGTTTCACATCTCAGTTATTTTTTATTCTCCCATTTTGCATTCACCTTTTTGTGTTGTTAATATTTATGGGGTAAGAAGCCCAACGGCTTCTGAATTTTCCTCTATCCATCTAATTTCCCTGGGGCTGAATAGTTTCCGCATTCCGGTGTCCCTTTTTTTATATCCTGACCAGCTGGCAGACACCGATTCAAAACAAAGAAGCGCCCCATCGGTGATAAAAATGAGGTTATTTTTAGAATCGTCGGGTATCACGCGATTTACTAATCCTACGGCGTTCAAAATGCCGCCATTTTGTAGGTCGGAAAATTTACCAATTAATTAAAAAAAAGATTGTCATTTTAGCTGCCGTAGAACAGGAGTTATGAGGGAAAATAGAAATGAGATCTAATGATCGATTAGTGATCTATAAAGTTTGATTTGGGATTTTCTCGGGATCTACTGGACCGAAATGGATGATTTTTTTTTTAATTCGTGGGTAAATTGGACGATCTAGCGGATGCAGTCATTTTCCAGGTCACAATTGTTTCGACGGCAATTCTGAAATTTCGGAAGTGCAAAGAACTGGGAACACATTAGTTATAGGAGTAAAAAAAATTGAAAATATGGTAATGTAGTCGTATTTTATTCTAGAAACAAGTCTCATACATCCTCGCAACCATGTTCCCGGTATTCCCTGTGGTCTAGGTAAGTGAGTCTACCAGTTTTCATTCCACCTTCATTACAAAGTCGTCTTCTTCTTTACTCCACATCCACTTGCAGCAGTGCAATTCTATTTATATCGTAGCCAACCTCGTCTTGGGCGCCTGCAGGATTGCCGGTGTCTTCGTTCCCATTTTTTTCCATTTTATTTTCCTCCATACTTTTCATCATTTCAAAGCTCAATATTCCGTGAAGTTGAAAAATTCCAATAGTGGATACTTATTTTCATGATTTTATCGTAGACGTCAGAAATAATAACTGAGTTGAAAAAAAAATTCAAAGCCTGGGCAACAATTTACTCAATTTATTCATTTCTCCGTGGAGCGCTCGTATATCAACTCTTCAAAACAAAAAAATGATAAATGCCCGGTTGAGTTTTTTGGCCGAGCCAAAAGCCCTAAAACCCGCTGCCAACCACTTTAAAACCCTCCGTGGATGTTAATCTCCTTGTCAGAAAACTTAGCAAGGCCAAAACCTCTCTTTAAAAAAAAATTACTAAAAAAGTGTACAGCTCAAAAACTTAATTCCTTTCCACAGCAAAACCCCTTATTTCAAAGTTCTAAGATACGCGAAAGTCGGGGTCAATAATGACCCCAGTAGACGGAACGGAAGATTTACCGTCAAATTAAAAAAAAGACGACCCCTGTAGCTGCCATAGAACCGGAGTTACACCGAAAAATGCAAATGCGATCTATCCAATCGATAATGATCTACGAAATTTCATTCGTGATTTTCTCCGGAACTACTGGGCCAAAATAGATCGTCTTTTTTTCCATTTCGATTGAGATTTTCTGATCTATCGATTCTGCCCATGAACAGCACCTTATTACCAAGAGGGCGTAAGTGCAAAGGTACGATATCAGAAAATCACGGCGTTCGATTGAACAAAGAGTGGCACCCGCAGGATTTTACCTCGTTTCGCTTGGAGAAGGTACTCACGCACCGTAGATAATAGCCAGTGGTGTCTATAAATAGAAAGAAGGCACACCGACGGGGGTTCCAACGATCGTCTGAAATGGCGATAAAGCGAGATGGAGAGAATTGAACTGAGGAAAAAGAAGGTAAAGGGGGACGAGGGGAGAGTAAAACACAACCAAGGAGTCAGGGAGGGAAGAAACTGCACACGCAAAAGTTTTTCATTTTATTTTAGCGCCAACTGGCTTCTCACAGATCCGCCTATAAGGATAGAGGATGAACGTGTTGAGTGAAGAAAATCCGTGGATTGCAGGATGAGAAAGGAAATGGAGTGATTGTAATCTATTTTTTTAAATATTTACTCGCATTGCCCTCGGCAACCATGCATTGCAGATCCAAAGGGATCCTTGGACGTCGTCTTCAAAATCACCCCTCCATATACATCCCAAAATTGCCACGGAAATTAAAAAAAAAATCGCCAATTTTCATCAAGTAGTTACCGAGAAAATCCTAAACGAATTTTTATAGATCACTCATCGATCTCTAGATCGTATTTTCATTTTTAGCTGTAACTCGGGTTCTACTGGGGGTAGCAAGATCATCTTTTTTTCTATCCTCATGGAAATCTCCCGATCTATCCACTGGGGCGACCCCTCAATCCTGTCGATCTCTACCGTTCCCCAGGAGTTGGTGATCACTTTCGATGATTCAGTAAATCGAGAAATGTTTATACTACCCGTATCTCCAACTTCTTCAAGCACAATTCCCCCCATGGGATTGAATTCAGTGCGTGCTTTTACCATATAGGGGCCTGACGATACGCCGAGCTGAGCATCGCTCTAGCAAAAAAGTAAACTAACATAAACCTGCTTCTCAGCTCGTTCTCTCCCTTCATCCTTTTATTTAATTTTTAGTTTTCTTATTATCGTTTTCTTCAGCTGAAAGGGATTCTCTCCTGTTCACGTGGCATAACCGTGCGGGCGTTCATCGACATCGTTGGAATTATGAAGGTCGATGGGAGGGTTGTGCATCCATCACTGGCATAACTACGTAATGATGTGGCAAATTACATCAGCCAAGGTAATTATCTAATTAATTACACGCAATTCAATAATTGTCACTCGTACTTGGGATCCCGACACTGCGATCTACACGAAAAAATATTTGGCTCGATTGACCAGTGAATTTCGCCACCTAGAAAATTACCGAGAGAGAGAGATAGAGAGAGAGAGAAGTAATTTCTTGGTGAGATTGGAAGATGATGGGAATTGATGAAAAAAATCACCGGGAATGTGACGAGATTAGCGCGCATGAGTGATAATGATTGGCGGCGGTCTTTCTCTCCACCCCCTCCCCCCCGTGGAGAGTATGTCTGTCATTATTCAATTGAATTCAATGCTAGGCGTTAACCATTAGGAAATTGCCATTGAGAACTTTCTTCCCAAGTGGGACAGTCCCTGCAATAAAATTGGTTTCCACGGCTCCCGTATTTTATACAATTTCCGCTCGATAATGTGAGGTCGGCAACGCCTTTAATCGATAGATTGCAACATTTTTGATGGAAAGAAAAAAAAATCATTCAATTTCATGAAGTAGAACGGGAGAAAATCCTAAATGAATTTTCATAGATCATTATAGATTGCTAGATCGTTTTACGGTTTCGGCGATAACTCGGGTTCTACGGGAAGTAGAGGGATGGTTTTTTTTTCAATTTGTAGGGAAACTGACCGTCCATCCGAAAGTAATTAGTCTTTCATGAATTCCGGATGTTTTTTTATTAATCCAAATCATTAAAAAAGGAATGTTTTCATGAATAGAGTTCAAAGCCCACTCCTAGTGTAACCCTGAATTGAATTAGATGCTAAGTATATTGGATAATTGCTGACTGAAATTCAGACGGTGACACACTCCATTCATACTCAAACTCATCCATTAACTCATTCCTCTCGAACAAAAAAAAACGCGATTCCCCATTCAACCCAGACGAGGGGTCCAGAATGACCCCATTTGACGCCCCAAATCATTTTCCCCCGAATTAAAAAAATGAGGACTCAATTTGACCGGTCGGAGGCAAGCCAAATAAAAAAGATTGCGCACGGGATCTAGTGATTTACGCGATCGATGTGGATCTACATAAATTGATTTAGGATTTTCTTCAAAAGAACCGGCACCGAGCGTCACTTTTTTTTCAATAGGAAAAACTTCTTTCTTCTTTCGTCTCACCTTTTGTCAGCGTAATCCACCGAATGTGAGTTGACTCACGTATTTTACGCGAGGTTAAAGAGCCTCACTGACGTGTGATTCAAATTGTCTACGATCTAACCCTCCGAGACTACTAATCCGTCTCTGTTTCTTCCGCTTGAGAGACTTCACCATTTCCTGATTCATTTTTATCGCATGTATGCGCTTCATTTATTTTTATATTCTTTGCGTTTTGCCTTGAGCCTTGGCGGTCACTCATATTATGCCTTATGACGCTCTTTCATCTGATGTTTTCCTCGTACTCAGGAACAACGAGCATACGAATGATCCGCGACCTTCGTCAAGGTCAATTTATTTCAATTTCAGGGGCTCCCGCATTCGAGTGCTGAGAGGCACGTCTTCATTTGCGTTTAAATGTTCACTTGAATTTTTCCATCGGAGAATTAGAGGTCGACAATGACCCCAATCGATAGATCGAAAAATTTCCAATGAAATTGAAAAAAAGATCATCCAATTCGGTCGATTAGAACGGGAGGAAATCCTAAATGAATTTTCATAAATCATTATCGATCGCTAGATCGCTCCCAAATTTTCGGCTGTAACTCGGGTTCTAGAGGGGCTAGAGAGGTCGTCTTTTTTTTAATTTGTCGGTAAATTTTCCTACCTATAAGCTGGAGTCGTTAAAATTACTCATTTCACACTTGCTGTTGTTTCCTTATTTCCGCGGAATTCATAATTAGTATTATGAAACTAGCCGGATGATTATGAGATTTATAACGCAATTACCCGAGGGCCAAGGCGATCCGCATATTTTTACCGGACATTACCAAGAATTTCATCGATGAAAACAATGAGAAATCGGTCAAAACAATTCTTCAATATTAAAAAAAAAATTATAGAAAAAAAACGAATTTTAATGTCTTGCACAGGGTATACTTATCCACTCGTAGAAATACGACTGAGAATTCGAAGAAGGGTAAGAAAAAGAGGATGAATAAAACCGGCCCTGAGAATGGGCAAAAACGAATAGTGAAAATTCCAAAGAGTCAGATGAAAAATAGAAAAGGCAAAAATTATTTATAGGGTGGGTTGATACGAAAGAATCTCTCGAGGTCATGAGTTGGTATAATACACCCTGGTAATACGTGTAATACGGATAATACCTGTAATACTATCGCGTGTAACGCATTATACGGCCTACGGGACACAGATGGCTGACGGCCTTGCAGAGGGTACTTTCAGTTTCAAAGTCATTGGCACCAGAATATTAACTACATCTCCCCCCATTTTTTCTCCAAATTTCCCTCGAAAAAAAAAAATCCCCACCAAGCCAGTGGAAATCCTTAATTCATGAGTTCAAAATCCCCTCTGCATGCACCAGAAATAAATTCAAAATAATTGTTGGATCAATTTGTTTGCTTAAAAAAATATTGAATTAACAATTCGTTAAGCTATTTACGCATATATATATCATAATGATTAAAAAAACTAAAAATAATAAAAAAAGATAATAATAGAAATTGTTTATTTTTAAACTCATTAAAATATCCCATGGCATCTACCGTCGTCATTAGCCCCCTTCCATGGATTCCGCAGACTCCATTGAATTTTCACGTCCCCGGAAAAATAAATTTTGTACAAACATAGTCTCAAAGAAAGATTTAAGACTACTATTCAGTAGTGCCGAGGAGGGATATCTGATTCGACCGGGGTTATATGGCATACCATAGAACGCACGATGAAACGAGTTGGCTGGTTCAGGTTTTACTGGTGCAGCCAAGCGATCGTTAAGATAATCGCTGCTATCCTCATCCTAACTTAGCCTTTGCCGGACGGGCGTTGTTCAGAGCCCTTCTTTTCCTTCCCTTACCCCGCCCTTCCCCCCTTCCACACCCCTCCTTATCCATCTACCTCCCCCTCCCAGCTCCCCCTCACCCATCACCCAGCGCTCCGTACCAACAGCTATTCCATATAAGTGCTCATCCAGAGAATACACACTTGCTATCAACCCGAGAACAGCGATAAAGAGTCTATGTTTTACGTTATTTACATTTTTTTCTCTGTACTATAATGACTCTACCCAATCTCGCTGTATTATAATATCTCGAGTAATGCTCGTTTGACGGAAAAGATCGATGAAAAATCTATCGATTGGTGACAAGGCAGAATTCGTAGTCATCGTAAAGTCATCGTCAAGATTTCTTTTAGATAATTTTATCGACAGAATTTATAAGGTCGTTATTTACATGGAAAATCGACTTTGGATGGATCTACCAGTAGATTTTCTGTCAATTTGAGAGGTTGGTTGGTAGAGTGAATTCGTAGATATAAATCTACGCTTTGGAACGGGAAAAAATTGAAGAGGCGATGACGGGAAGAGTCGAGTGGAATCCACCGGCAGATTTCCTGTCAATTTTTGTAATTCTCAATTGGTAGATTCGTCTGTGGTATTGCACTTTCACAGTTGATAGATTGGAATTACATGAACGGCTTGGGTGACCGCGAATCTACCGATCGTTAGAATTTCTGTCAAATCTGTCCATTGAGGCGGTAAAGTTTCTATCGATTGTTAATGAAAAAAATTAGGATAATTATAGTTGACAGCTGATAGATTCGATCATTGACAGATCTCGCTGAATCGAAGACAAACAAAATTTTATCTTTTTTTAGCGCTATGATATCAGATTGTTCAGCTTTCTTTGGTGTTTGTGGTTACTCTTCACCAATCCCTTCTTCATCCACAGTTCTTCTCTCTCTTCTTTCAGTCTTAATTGTTAATGATTTAGTACAGCAATTGCCGAGGAGTACATTTTCACATAAAGCGCAATGTACTTCGTGCCAACGGTATTATGGGTATTATGACGCCTCTCGTCTAACATTGTCATTATTCTCTGAAAGAGGCCCAAGGTCCTCAATGGTTGGGCCTCAACAACTCCTTGTTCGTATGAAAAATAATTTTCCACTGACGAATCACAGAATTTCCATCGACATTTCCATTTTTGATCATCACTTGCTAATTCTGTCATCCTTGAAACCGATAATCACTCGTTCAATGGACCGGAAAATTTACCATCTAGTTAAAAAATAATAAAAATAACGTTCTTCTCTCGTAGATAAATATTTTTTCCTCACATTTTCGAAATATTCAAGGAACGAAAAATTTTCCTCATGGACATTGAGGAAAAATTGGAGTAACTCAAAAAAATATATCATAATTAATGTAAATTTAATGACTAAATAATGGATTTATTAGATAAATAATGTAATTGAGAGTGAAAGAGTCGTTTATCCGTAGGATCTCGAGGTTATTAATTGTCATCAAGATGAAATCCCAGAATCGCGTGAATTTTTCTGGGAAATAAATTATTTTTCTCTGAGCCCTCAGACTTCCTGAATGCGTCGAGTGTCAAATCATTGCCCCCGGCCCAGGGCTTCACCCAAGATAATGAACAGAAATTCGAAGGGCCCCAGGACCAGGGGAGAAAAACCGGATTTGAGTTTGGGATAAAATTAGAAGGCAAGTAGCACTCAAGGCCAAGGACTTGAACATCTTCGAAAAATTTTATAGCGCAGACTTATTCAACCTACACGGAGAGAAATATCCACGATAAATTACTGGCCTCGTATTAGTAAACGTGGGATGTTCCACTGTACTGATGAAAAGTCATGTGAAATTCCTAAAAAATCACTGCAGTTCCCCGGAATATTTACTGCGCAGGGTGACAAATGGACTGATCCTGAATTTTCTCCGAAGTTCGTTCAATGTTGTAAAATGTACTGCTAAAAAGTTGAAATATTCGTGGAAGCAGCGGATTAATAATGAGCAGTTCATTTTTTTCGTATCATATTTTAATAATTTTTTTCTGCACTTCGTAAATCTTAGTGGAAATTTTACTGGACTGAACCGTAATATTTAATCCGGTAATTTTTCCAGTCCGGTAATTTTTAAAGCCATTCCGCGTACGAATTTTTAGTGGAAATTTCTCCTCGGGTATTCAAGCATTAAATTACGAGAGATCAGTAATTGCATCAGTTAACGACAATTCCGTCCAATTAATCGATGCACTAAATATCTATAAACATTCCTTGAAATATTCGATTAATATTCATTAACATTCATTAACATTCATCCGATCTTCAAGCCGATTTTTTCATTCGATTTCGAACTTTTGACGGAATTATAGATGGAATTACCTCTTTTTTAATTATTAATCAATCTTTTCGATTATTGTCAATTATTGTTTAACAAAGAGTCATAGTCCAGTCATAGTCAATGCCTGTGAATTTAGCGAAATAAAATGGTTGAGAAAATTCATGAAGAATGTGTTAATCACCTAATTACGTTTGTGTGGACGGGAATATCGGGGAATTTCTGACGTGAAATAACAATTTTATCGTTTGTGATAGTATTGACGGCACGTCGCAAAAATCTGACGGAATCCACATGAATCATCGGTACTCTAAGACCGCAAAAAATTTTATGACGTGCGCGTGGAAAACGCTAATACAATTAATAGATATGCGGTGGCCTTGGTAATTCAAGTGTAAATTCTTGACAGAATTATTCCTCTTCTCCTGTTGAGTAGTCAAGTGGAAAAAATAATAAAAAAAAAAATAATGAATTTTACCCCATAATTTTGGGAAAAATAAATTTTTTCTCAAATTTTTTGAATTTTCTGACAAATTATGGTCGATGGGATTGGCCCCAAAAATTGTATATTAAATTAATAAATTAATTGGAATTTTAAAAGGTTTGAAGAACAATTTAAATAATATTTAAAAATAATCAGAATAATTTTTTTTAAACAATAATTTTCACCTGAAGGCATAATTAAATTCAGAACCATTTCTATCTTTCCTGATAAAAACATTTTAATAATTACTCTGTCTCTCAATTTAATGAAAAAAGTAATTATCTATTCAACCCACCAGGTATTTCACTGGTCAATTAAATAGTTACTAAGAATTACCACCGAGTCATGAATCATTCAATTAAATGGCTCAAGTACGTCTCACGTTTTAATGAAGAATAATCCGAGAGAAAAAGACTTCTTGTCAGATCAGTCGTGTTAAAACTCAACTTCTGAGTCATGAAATTTTTCGACGACGAAATTCATTTGAAAATCAGATAGCCAAGGGTTTCCGAATGATGAAAAATTTCGGTGGAATTTAAGCGATTTTCAATTTTCGATGAATATCGATGAAAAATTGATTTTCCCACCATTCTAATAACAATTATAAATATCTTAAGATCCAGAGCAAGATGTACTTAAATTAAGTATAATAATATTTTTATTTCAAGTATTTGTTTTCTCCGTGTTACGATAGGATTGAAATTAAATATTTTGGCAGTAAGAGAAAATTGTTTTTAGGCGCGTAAAGGTAATAAACCCATCCCATTACGATAAAAAAATTGTTGTGATTATAAACTTGGATTTGAGAGAATAAAAAAATATTCCTGAACATGTTCAAGTAGAAATCCGTAATTTTGACATCCTGGGGAGATGAAAATTGAGAAAAATGATGAAAAAAAATGAGGATTGAGGCAGAAATTAAATCCACTCCCGTGAACTTCCTATTTGCTCATTTTCTCACTCACCCAGGGGAATTCTTTACAACCGTTACGTACCGTTACCGAAGATTACAACTTTGAACGAGTCTTGGCTACTTTATATTTATAGACTGAGGTAAATAAAAATATTGAGAAAGACGAAAATTGTGGTCACGAGCTATTTATAGATTATACGACAATCACGTTGGAAAATCGGGGAAAAATTACACGGACCTTTTCAGAAAATCAATAATCTATATATAAATGAAAATCATGTAACCGATTTATTATTCTTATTACTGTTATTATTGAATCAAGAGTCATTGATTTGACCACCGAAATTTCTTTTTAACCCAATATAATTAACATATTGGAAAAAATGAAACGCAAATAGTAGACCGATGATTTCACATGGAGGATTAATATTTGCAATTATTTAATCGGTTTCTCCCGCGTTACTTTGATTTTTTTAATCGCACTCGAACGATTGTTTCTACTCGGTGCGCGTGGCTACAAATCATTGTAATTGAGTGGGGGATTTCTGAGAATATAATCAACGTGGTCGTGAGGAAATTATGGGATATAAAAATAGCGAGAGATGATAAATGAGACGATTCATAATGAGTTGAAAAAAATCATTTGATTTCTGGAGGGGACTGGAAGTCCCTCGGAAAATTTCAAGTGAAATTGAAAATTTTATGTAATTCCTTTTTATTTTCGTTTTTCTTTCCAAAAATTACGGAACTTACTGTTCGCTTATCGATTACGGAATTGACTCGAAAAATTTAATGATGTTGTAATTTTTTAGAGATAATTCAAATGAAAATTATGGTACGGCGCAGAAAAATCCGTGACTTTAGATAAAAATTACGTGACAGCTCCGCAAAATTTTCTACAACCACATCTCACTCCGGAATTACGGAAAAGACACGTAATTTTTATTGAATATTTCTCACCATGTAAACTTGATTAAAAATAATGGAAATAATCATTTTCATTAACGATAACATATTTTTCACGATCAATTCACAATTGGGATAAATTTTTAATCAATCGGAAATTTTGTTTACGAGGTGGAAAAGTTGATTGATTGATTGATTGATTGAGAGGTGAAAAAAATGGATTTTGAGGAGACCAGGAAATAATGAAGGAAATGCATAAGGAAAATACCTTGAAATTCCAAAAAACCTGTTGACCATCTTCAGAGGCGAGTTGTCAGGATAAATCCCGGACGAACGATTAAAACTATTCAAGACACTCATCCCAGCTATCATTTTTCTGAACCTGTCTTAACGGCCAGCTGTCCAAATTCCTCCGAAATCTTTCACGGATCCTTGGAAATGCATAAACCCAACGCCCAGAAGACCGTTAACCCCTGATATTGAAAAATCGTAAAAAAAAAAACCGATAACAAAGCGGTCCCATTATTTCGTAATCGTCACTGAGGAGAGGATTTCCTTGTGTTTTTTTTTTACATCTCACGCGAGATCGTAAGAGTAAATGTCTTTTTTACTCGCTCTCGGGATATCTTTGGGAGATTGAGAGAAATATTTTGTAAATAAAAAAAAATGTATTTAGATGAACAAATGAAATTAATAAATAATCACAAACTCGTCTGTGATTTAAATTTTTGGGAGGAGTTCACACTTCAATTAGTTTGAGGAAAAGATAATTACAGGTCGGAGTTCATGGGATTGAGGAATTATCCATGGGAGTGAGCAATCGGTTCTTTTTGTCCATACCATGAAATTCTGAATAAATAATTAGAAATCAATTAGAGTTACTATTAATCAGAGAATTAGTCAGAGAATTGGTCAGAGACATTTAACGTACTACTTTTCGAGTAGATCCAAGAACCATTTGTTTTGAGAAAAACCAGGATTTTTCTGATTACAAGGCGAGTCGATTTAATATTTTCTTGATTCCTGGAAACTTCTCCAATAATGGAATGAGAAAAAAAAAATAAAAATTTTCCATTCTTGGAAATAAATGTAAATATTTACAAAAATAAATATTTCACCAATTTTTTATAAAAACTTTTTAACGGAAAAAAAATTTCCAATTTTGTAATTAAAATATTAACAACTTGATAAAGCGAAATAATTATTTCCATGAATTTTTCACAAAAAAGAAAATGACTGACTTGTCAGTAGCGTTAAAATTTCAAATTCGAAGTGTATAAAATTAATAGAAGTCTCAATTATTCGAAAACGGAAAAAAATCGGAAAAATGATGTGAATTCTCCCCCCAGAAAAAAAAATCATGAAAATGACAATAGCGAAAAATGGCACTGTCAAAATATGTAAAACTAATTGAACAAGTAATTAAAAAAGGTGGGGAAAAAATGACGAAAAAAATGAGAAGACCAACGAAAAAGCCGTCCCCACCGGGCTGGGACTTACGGCAGGCCATCGACGAGAAAGATCACTGGAGGGAGTCACCTCCAGGTCCCTCATCGTGCTGAGTGGCCGTGCGAGGGGTATATAAGAGGCCAGACCTTCCATTCCCACCGACACACGACCGAAACCTCCCTGACAGAGCGGTCCCCCGTTGAACGCGTACGCGACCCCAAAAAAACCCGACGAAAAAAAAACAAAAGAGAGAAAAAAAACAACCAAAAAGAACAACCCGTTAAACCAAAAGTTCACACTAAACCCCAAACCTAACTCAAATCATAAGTTTGGTGCATCGCCTGTGTTTATTATTCAAAAGGACTCTACAATAAGTGAGTATACAATTACCTTCAAATTGCCTCTCTCTTTTGCCCCACCATAAACGTGAAAAAAAAAAAATTGTGTTGCAAATCTTAAATATAAATTGCGCAATTGTCATTTCGTAATAATAACCATCAATTATACCTCTCTCCACTCACCACAAGCCACGAGAATAAACACGAGAGATTCCCAAAACAAAGAAAAAAAAAAAATAAAGAGAGAAATAAGTCAAAATATAAAAAGAGAAATTTCCCTGCCAAAAAGTCGAATTAATCATTCAGAAAGGCACCATCGGTTGAACGGAAGAGGTATCCCCTGTCCTCCCCGACGTCTTTCCCCGGTTCATTGTGTCGCCATTAAGAGAATCTGATGATTCTTGATGAGGTAATAGGGGTCTGGCATTTCCTCCTGTCACCCTTCCCAATACTAATCTCCAATTCCCACCGCATTCCACATTTCCATCATCTACATCGTTCGTGATCCCGTCGCCTTGCATCCTGTCATTACCGATTAATTTGACAAATTGTTACCGTCTGCCACGGAAAAGCTGTCAAAACGTTTTCAATGTCACAATCCCATCAATCATCATTCATCACGATGGTTCTAATGATTTGATTGGCTGATTCACAGATTTAATTATGAAGTACGTGGCAGTTGTACTGTGCGCTGTTGCGCTCCACCAGGTATTGTCAATGCCAGTTGCTGAGCAGGAGCCACTGGGAGTGGTGCCATTGGAGAGCCAGCAGGTACTCAGGAGAGAGGCATCAGAGGTGTCTCAGCACAAGGAGAATGAGACACCGGCAGAGCATGCCGCGCATCAGGAAGCATCAGCGAGAGGTGTTGACGAGGTCAAGGCTGAAGCTAAGCCAGATGTTGAGAAGACAGAAGAAGCTAAGCCCGAGCTGGTAAAGATTGCTGAGCCAGTGAAGGCTGAAGAACCCGAGAAGAAGGAGGAGATCCAGAGTGCTGAGCCCCAGCAGGCTGCTAAATCATCACCAATTGAGCCTGCTGCAGTGCCTGCTGTACCAGCTGTGCCTGCTGCACCAGAAGCTGCTGCTGTCGATGTCAAGGTAAGTCTTTACAAGGATTAGGATCATGCGAAACTATCAAAGATATTCTGGCATGATCAAAGATCATTGTGTTGACCGATGATCTAATATTTTCAGCCGGAAGCCGTTGCTGAAGTTAAGGGTGCACCGGTAGAAGAACCAGTCCAGAAGATCGCAGAGGCCTCACCGGCCGTCAAGGCTGAGGTCCCTGTTGCGCCTGCTGTAGCAGCAGCATCAGAGCCAGCTGCCGCTGAAGAGAAGAAGCCCGAGGCTGTCATTAGTGAAGAGGCTAAACCAGTTCAGGAGCAGAAGGAAGCCAAAGCTGCCAATGTAGATCGTGTGACTCGTGGCACTGAAGATGAAAAACCAGCACAGGCACCGGTTGAGGCGCCAGCAGCCTCAGTCCCTGTTCCAGAAGTAGCTGCTGCTGTAGCCGAGCCAGAGAAGGAGGAGAAGAAAGAGGAGAAGAAAGTCGAGGCCGTCGAAGTGGCCAAGGAGGAGGAGAAGAAGCCAGAGGGTGAGACTAAGCTAGAGAAAACAGTTGAGGACAAGGCAGTGATCAAGGAGGAGCCTGTGGTGGCAGCAATTGAAGCTGCTGAAGAGCCAAAGAAGGAAGGCGAGAAGGAAGTAGCTGTGCCAATCCAGGGTAAATCAGACGAGCCAATTGTCGAGACTAAGAGAGCAGCCGAAGGGAACGTTGCAGTGGCCGAGGACAAGCCAGCGGACAAAGCCCCTCTGGCCAAATCCGAAGATATCGTTGAGGCTAAGCCTGAGGCTGTTAAGGAGGCAGTACCAGAGCCTCTGAAACCCGTTCAAGAACCAGCCACGGCTGTCGAAGAGAAGAAAGAGAATAGCAGCGCTGAGGACAAGTCAAGCGAAGAATCCGGTCTGAAGAAATCAGCTGACGCTTCATCAGAGGAGTCGAAGGAGTCGAAGGAGTCGAAGGAGGTCAAGAAAGAGGAGAACAAGGCTGAGGAATTACCCAAACCCCAGGAACTCGAGGAGAAGAAGGAATGATCTTCAGTATCACCTCAATCATCAGATGAAAAATTATTTTATTAATTCTCCATCCAACTCAAAATGTGTGATTGATACTTGTTACGATTGCCTCACATGAATGATTCTCATTACGAGACTAGAGTACGAATGTATTCACTTGACTGATTGATCATTTTTTTTTTATAAACGAAAGAATGTGGAATTCTTTTCTTGTTTGGATACTATTTTTTTTCGATTGAGAGATTGTCATGGCGAGGCGTTTTGCCACTTTCCCTGGCGCGATACGACCTCGGATAAGAAAATATATCACGAAACAATATTTTTTTTTCTTCGCATTGATCGAATTAATCGTTTTACCGAGCTCGAACCACCCGGGATGGTGGCATTTTTGATGATATTTCGTCGCTCTTCGTCGCAATTTTCCCCCTGTGCTGTAATTTTTCTTTCTCTGCGGTTTCTCTTATCCAAGGTCAATTTCCTTCCCATCACCTCCTCCCACTTCCTTACCCCTCCCGGACATTTATTGTTTCTTTAGATGCTACATGTCAACATTATTGAAAATATTATTTTACAATTAAACGAAAAATAAAAGTGAAAAAAAAAGAATGGATCAGTAATATTATATTTTATTATATTAATATTGATCAACGATTTGTATTATTGAAATATCACAAACATCGTTACTGTAATAATAATGACGTATTATTATTATAAATTGTCATTTTTATTTGTTTATCCATTTTTTTTTTGAGAAGCCGTTGAATGGAGATTGTAGCAAGTGATAAATGAGTGATAATCGGATATTTCCGTTTGGAATTTAAAATAGTGGGAAGGGACGTGTGGAATATTGTCGTCAACAATGAATCGTAGACTCGGAAAGAAGCCGATGGAGAGAAAGAATATATTTTCGACACCAATGGATTCATTTCGAGTGTTCCCATTTTAACGTTGACTTTTTCATCGGAAATTTCCTGCGATTTTGAATGAAAGTAATGGCAGCCTCTCACGACCCCAGCAAATGTCAAGAATGTGGAAAAGTTCACAAGAATTAGAGGATAAATCATGGCTTTGTAATTATTTAAACAAAATACCAATCTATGGAATGTAAGGATCATGAGGACATCTGCTAAAATGTCAAGGGATATTTTGCAACAGTTGAGTTCATTCTCATTGGACATTAAGAGAGAACAATCTCTATCGATGTAAAATCAGTCTCGACTGGAGATTGCCGACAATCTAATCACCATTTAAGTATTTCACTCAAAATTAAGTAACTCACTAATAAATCGACATGAGTTGGCTTTTACTAGTCGTCAGTTTTCGCTTAATTGTGCAACACTAATTACTTGGACAATCCAGAACCCTTGGTTGGATTGAGAAGTTGATTTTTCAAGGCTTAAACTTCAATAATATATTGGAAAATTAATTATTTATGGCGATCTCTGATCGGCGGTTCTTAAAGAAGAAAGAATTTTTAAAAACCATGGCTTCCGTGGCGCAATTGGCTAGCGCGTTCGGCTGTTAACCGAAAGGTTGGTGGTTCGAGCCCACCCGGGAGCGTATTTTTTTTCTATTATTTATATAACAAAAAAATTGACAGAAATCGATCGTGTACCCTTTTGGAACTGTTCTGTACTATTTTTATTTCCGAATAGCAGCTTTGCAATCGATGATTTTTTCGATTTTCTAAATTTTCTGGTATGAAACGTGAAAATACGAAGCTTCAAGAGAATGTGTGTGAATTTTCAAAAAAAAAGTCCCATAGTGTTATCGGTATCTCAGGATGTTGAAAGAGCCCGTGCGATGTTACGCTTATTCTAGATAAAGTGCCGAGTGATTTATATATTTTTTCCGGACGGGTATGGGTCCGCTACCATGTGTTACAATTTAAGCTATTGATTTAGGCAAGGCCAGGGAAAAATATACGAGAGATGTTATTAGAAGTTATTTTTTCCTCCCGATACACAACCCGTCTCTAATGACGCTCCATTCAGACATAAACCCGAAAATCTGATTGCCACCGGGCGCCAGAAATTTCTGGATATATCCCATTGTAGAACAGTATTGATACAAGTAACAAAGATAACTAAATTCGGAATAACAATACAACCGAACACTACGCCTGCATCGTGAACCATATAAGTATAAGCTGATTTCCCCAATATTTTCAAAGAAATATTCTCTAAGCACTTTTCAATCACTCTATTACCTTCTATTACTCTTACTTTGGCGACCCTCGGGCCCTTCTATTGTCCTTATTGTTCCCATTTTTTTAGATTTCCTCGACAACTTAAGTCCGTATTTCTTTTATGAAACCCATGATCCAGGAATCCTCGGACCTTTTTCTTTTCATTCTAAATTGTATAGACCTTCATAAAATTTTACTCCCTGATTTCTCTCTACTCCACCCTTGACTATTATTCATGAATACTGGAAGGAAAATGGGATACTACCGTCATCTGCCGTCGGCTAATGAAATTTAAGTATAATTTGAGGTAAATGCAAGTTAAACTTACAAAAATTCATATAAAAATGTATGAAGACGGATGAGAGCCGAGAGGTGCGCCAAGTATTGGATAAAAAAATTGTTCACTCGGTAAAAACCTCATGAAACAAACGCCGAATGATTTGAAAAAGACCAATAATTTTAATACCTCTTCAAAACGACGAGGTGAAGAACCACCATTTTGAACGCCCCTTACGCCAAAGGGAGCCGCCAAAATGATGGCCCCAAAATCTGTGAACCTCCTCGTACTTCGAGGATTTATTAAATTTATTTAGGTCCGTCATCTTTCACCAAATTTATTCCCTATTTTTTACGGCTAATTCTAAAATAGTTTTTTTTTCCTGCGGCTTCTCAACGTTCAAATTTTTATCCAGCCGTAAAAATCTCTTGTAAGCCGCGATCATCATCCTTTTATCTCTCCGTTAATCAAGAATGGGCATGTAAACCCATGGTGGCAAGCCAATGATAATGATGAATCGATAAATCATCTGAGATAAAAAAAAATTGTTCATTGACCCCGACGTGATTTGAACACGCAACCTTCTGATCTGGAGTCAGACGCGCTACCGTTGCGCCACGGAGTCTTGTTAGTTTCTGAATTCTAGTATTCTAACCATACTAGGCAGACAGGGAAACCTGACAGCTAACTTAGTTGATGTCTATAAACAGTCGGCAAGGTAGATGCCCACTCTACCCCTCGATATTTTACGGGAAAAAAAGTAATCTGTAAAATTAACTCAATCACCGGAAATATCCAACCTTCATAAAACAAGAAATTCTGGATTTGGAATTCGACCACTTTTCGCCACTTCCATTGCGCAATAAAATATTGCAATTGCGTATGCATGTTAATTAAATGGTGTACGTTATGGATTTGTCCTACCTTATTCGTGAGTAGAAAACACGTGAGGACACCCAATGACCACCAGTCGACCTCGTGCCCATAGTACTCTCTTTTCAATATTTCTGGGGCTGCAATGAATTCATGAATTTAATTAGCAAATGATTTGACCGACGGTAGTGGCAGTGCGGTTAGAGTGCTAGACTAGCATGCCAAGGATCCGGGTTCGATCGCGGGCACCGGCGGTCAAAAATTTATAGCGCTCTGATCTCACGGTTTCACTGCCGAGCGGTAGTCCTGTCAAAAGGACGACTGTACCAGGGCAGGTTTTTCCTCAGATGAGATTTTCCCTCTCTTCAGCAAATGCGGTACAGGGGGTTGGGGGGTGGGAAGGGAACAAATCGTAAAGACCCGAAAGGGTATACGAGAGAGAAAATTTTTAGCAAATGATTTGCCGCAAGAATTACCTAGAAAGTATCTCAAGGGAATAAAAATTGACAGATGTAATTATTTTGTTCCAAATATTTTCTACTAATTTTTTATGTTTTATGATACTAACCCATGTACTCTGGAGTTCCGCAGAAGGTGCCAGTTCTGTGAAGAGGTCGTAACCATTTTGCTAGGCCGAAATCAATTAACACCGCGTGACCATCATCATCAAGAAGAACGTTCGTTGCTTTTATGTCTCGATGGACAATTCCAGCATTGTGTAGGAAATCTGAAAGAGTGGAATAATTTTATTTTCAGCCATTCATAAAGAGAAATAAAAATCATTCAACCAATATTTTCGTGAATTAATTCGGCGGTTTCTACCTATCGCTAGGGCTATTTCAGCAACGTAAATTCTCACGACTTCTTCAGGTAGAGTGACGTATTCATCGACTAGTTCGAATAGCTCTCCACCTCCAACAAATTCAGTAACTGGAAATTGATGATTATTCTTTCATTCATAGGCAATGAAATTATGAAGAAGGAATGAGAGATTTCAGTGATGACTGGACAATTTTTTCTTACGGATGTAGAGGGTTTTTCGACCTTGCCAGTGATGGACTGAATGGGCGATGAAGGGGTGATGTCCTACAGCCCTCTGAATAGCCACCTGACGACAAATAAAAAAAAATACCCCTGAGGTTTCGACATAATACAATTAACAAATACGATAACTGAAAACAACACGTCATTCGTTGCGATGTACTAATTATTCAATTTATTAGTGTCTATTTATTTAGGCCATTAATTTCATTAGACTTCAAGGCCATTGACCATTGGCCATAAATTAATTGGATTAAAATCATCAGAACTTAAACAGAATTAAATAAATAAACAAATAGATAAATGATACCTCTTGTTTAGCCTGAGACACAGCATTTTCCTCGACGATCCTGGACTTACTGATCATCTTCAGGGCGTAAATCTTCTTGTCCTTCTTGTCCTCAACCTTGTAGACCCTTCCATAGGCCCCTTTCGATATTATTTCAACGAATGTGTAATGAATTCTTATCGGCTCCTCTCTGACTTTAAATTCAGGAAGAAATATTGCTTCGAATCGAGGCACTGGCCAGGCAGTTTTTGCTGAATTCAGAGGATCATTCAGTGTTCCTTCACTCCATCTGCGTCATCAATAATCCAAAATGCCACCCCACGATGAAAAATTATTAAAAAAAATTCATTTGTTAAGCATATTCCCTTAAATAATCAGTCTCTCTACCACAAGATTACGTACGTCCTTCTGGATATCCTCGACCAAGGCCTGCATTCCTCGTAAACCAATTCAGTTGTTCCAGTGCAGCTGATGATATTGCTTAGACTACACTGCAATTGACAATTTTTATATGAAAAGTGCTGAAGGATATAAATAATTTTTTCGACAAACCTGACTCGTGAATTTTCTCTGTGGCCTAGTGTACCCCTTCGCCGACGAATTTCCCATCCAATCAGGTGAGAATTTCAAAAAATCAATTTTCACTTGTAATTTTATAAACAAAAAATCACCAGTGATCATTCAACAGGTGATCACGACATCTATTTGTCCTTTCGACTTGTTGAAATTCCTCTGCGCTTTGAGAAATCGTTATCACTTCACAAAATAATAGATGACACATTCAAGAGTAATTATAATTAGTAGTAACGATTGTCGCATGCTCAATGACTGTTGGCATCCAGACGTGTCAACAATAACATGCGTACCAAGGAGAGTAATGTGAAGATCGATTGTTTTAAACTCGATACTCGTTCTTCCAACTCGATTTTCGCGGGTCGATTAATCAGGCGTGTCGATCTAAGTTCTTTAACTATTACTAATTAATTCTTTCGTCAATAATTAATTATAGTAATTAATGATTCCTTTTTGACGCAAGTCTGCGTTTGAGTTGAAAAAAGGTCGATTTTCTATGAATCGATACATGGAGATCGATCCTATCTAAATCGATTAATCGAAATTTATTATCGAAAAATCCGAACCAAGGGGAAGAGGTAGTCCTGAGTTTGAGTATCACGTCGGGGGGTAATCGTGATCCTGGAAGTTTTAGGATCGACCCTATGAGAGAGAGGGCGCGACCATTTATTCTGTTGATGAGAAGCATTAAAATCTGAACTAAATTGTTTGAGGATATGTACACTTTATTGAATGGATTTTACAAATATCTAGTCCAGAAAGACGAGTATTTTGTACTCATCCTGGGGCTTGATAATGCTGGCAAAACGGTAAGTTTCATTTTTTGATTCCAATTCCCTCAATTTTTCTACAATAAGAATTTAATCATTGCTACAAGCTCCTGTTCATTAACCTGTGGACTTGTAATTATTAAATTGCATTTCGTAGTTCTTTATTTTCATCATCAGTTAACTACATTTATTTTTTTTTTCAGACATATCTGGAAGCTGCAAAAACGAAATTCACGAAGAATTATAAAGGGATGAATCCAAATAAAATAACGACAACTGTTGGTCTGAATATTGGAAAAATTGATATTGACGGAGTGAGACTAAATTTCTGGGACTTGGGGGGACAAGAGGAATTGCAGTCACTCTGGGATAAGGTAAATATTTAAACTTTTCCAATTGCACCTTAAGATATAGAAAAATCCCCAGAAGAAACTCTTAGTTCCATTTTCTACGTTTTCTCTGTCCTAGCCCAAAAAATATTTTATTATTCCATAACTCTACTTAATTATTGCATTTTTCATCAACAGTATTATGCAGAATCACACGCAGTAATTTATATAGTCGACTCGTCAGATCGTGAGAGAATTCCAGACTCCAAAGAGACTTTCGGTAATTATTATCTTCTTATTATATTTTTTATTAATCAAGGAAAATTTTGAATTTCAGAACTTTAATTGGGAAATATTTTCTTTTCCAGATCGAGTGATATCGTCAGAACATTTGACTGGTGTTCCTTTATTGGTTCTGGCAAATAAACAAGACATTTTGGACTCAATGGGCATCAGGGAAGTTAAACCTATATTCAATCGCAATGCACATCTGATTGGGAGAAGAGATTGTATGGTCATGCCAGTTTCAGCATTAAAAGGGTAAATTATCAAAAATTATGATTTTTTATTCATCTTTTCAACCCAAAAATATCTGGGATATTTTCATTACTTCATCCCTAAATTAATCTTCTATGAATTTTCATTATACAAATCAGAGATGGAGTAGACGAGGGAATCCATTGGCTCGTCGACTGTGTCAAGAGGAACAGCGATGTTCGACCCCCGAGAAATCAAGACGACAATTGTTTGTCGTAGCTCCTCATCGCCAATCTCATCAATACATTTAATGAATTCCATAAGAAAAAAATCCAAAAAAACTTGTTAATAAGTAATAAAATTTTATGTCATTTAGTTTTTCTCTCTCAGGCGATAATGAATCAGAAATAGTCCCAGTGATAGCACAGGTAGAGGAGATAAGAGATAAGAAAGTGGGAAGCGAATTCTTCACGTTTCGTTCTCTTCAATCGTCCATCGATGCTCTAATGCATTCTCAAAATGTCTCCAAGTTTTTCGTGGCTTTAATTTCATCGTCGAGGGAACTGTTTTATTGATTATTCATTTGGTTTACGCTGTGATTACTCGAGCTCAACAACTTTTACTCTGTGTACATTGGGATTTTTTTTTTCGTGGTTTGTACGTGATATGTGGGGGTATTATGATACTGAGGACTGGAGTGTCTTGCCACCAGAGCTAAATCGAAGGTAAAATATTAAATAATTTCTCAATATTTATAAAGTGATATGTTTCATATTTATAGATTATTCACTTGGGAATTGATAACGCAGTAATTAATAATTAATTAATTAATGCAGGAGTAGCTAGAGATTTTTAATGAGGATGAAGTGTCAATATAATTTTCCATGACTAAATATTTATTTCTTATTCAGTAATAACGTTAATAACATACATAATAAATAATATCTAATAAATTTAATTCAATTGGCGGATTAATATTTGATTTACCTTCATCTCCCTCGTGACTCATAAAGTTCTGAAAAGTGGGAAAAAATGAGTATTCAGTTTTTCCATCAACCGGACATTTATTTTCCCATACATTTCCCCGTAAACAATAAAAATAAAAAAATCTTATACGAGACTCCGATTTCTCCATTCAAATTTCCCGCCTGATCTGCTGGCACCGCTGGAGTCAGCGGTTCTCCTCCCGCGGTAATTCCGCACCTGTCAAACTCCCATTACCCCCTGAACGATTAAAATAACCCCCCAAAAGCCACCAACGCCCGCCGAAAATCCTCGAAATAAAAAAAAAACGTCAAATGTGCCACCCACACCTCCCCCCCATCCGCCATTTTGCTTTGCACGTTGGAGAGAAAAAAGTGTTTCAGGTGCTGGTGGTGGGGGGTACAGTGGAGTCAAGTACAAGTCGAGTCAAGTACAGCCGAGAGGTGTAAAAAATCCAAGTATCATCGAAAAAGTACCGATGACGGTTGATTTTTCAGTGATTAGTACCTCAAAATTTTCAAACCTCAAGCAACCACCCCCCTCCCCTCAACCCCTGATAATTATGGTTTTTGTGGTACCAAAAAAAGACCATTAGTACTCTAGTGTCAGTGTTTCGGCTCAGGTACGTCTGTCCCAGGAAAAGTGAAATAAGGGTAAAAAAAAAATGAGAGATCAATGGTGTCCGGGGATTAATTGATGTTTAATTGTGTCAGGTAATTGGTAAATGGTACAGGTGACGTTTTTCTCGTTGATGATGTGAGGGAGGGCGCTGATAAGAGGGGCCTGGCCTCACCAATACCGTATTTGTCCAAGTTTACACATCTTGGAGTGACACCGTGGCATTGCCACACGTTTCACTCCATTTCTCAGCTGTTTTTCACATTTTTACTCATTTTTACTCGATTTACAGGACTTTGTATCTATCCCAAGGTCATAGGAATTATATTATTAACGTAAATATTTTGGAATTCGCTAGAGTCTCTGGAAATTCATTTTTTCTGCTTCAAACTAATTTGGCATTCATCGATTCAATTGGCAGAACAATTTTTTATCAGTACAGGAAATCATTCGAAGATGTGATCATCTTCGATTAATTTTACAGGCGTTCCTCTATTTATAGAGAATTTTACCCCTAGGAAATATTCTTTTTGAAAATGTGTAAAAAAGTGTATCAAATTCATTGCACATAAGGATTATTTAAAAAATGCATGGATTGCTTAATTTTTTCCATATTCTTCAATAAATTGGTACAGTATATAGAGTCCATTTATTATATATTTTTTTCATATATTTCTCCACTGGGAAATTCAGAGAAAACAATTTTTTTCCTTCAATTTGTTCCAGACAATTGTTTTCATTTCATAAATCCGACTAGGAGACAATTTTCTTTTATTAAGATACCATAAAAAATTTCTGTGAAAGGATTAGTCAAATCTTTCCGATCTATCTCGCTTCCCAATTTATTTTCCTCTCTTCGTTGTTTTGTCTCGTCAAAATAAACGGTTTTTCGTTGAATAATCACAAACTTCTCTCGAACTCCGGAACTCCGCTGACTGGATTAATCGTTGATTGGAAGTTCTTCCTGCAAATTTACCTTTCATTAGCCTCCACTCGTCTATTCGCCGTCCCCAGAAAGTCTGAGGGAAATAAATCGCGAAACATCAATTAATCCCCTCATTTCTCATTTTATCGAGAAATCTAATTATTAACAAGAAAAGAAATTTTGTAAAAAATTGGTAAACTAAAACAAGTCATTTTTTCAAAGCCAGTTCTTAGCGAGTATCTCAGAATTGAAAGGAGCTAGCGATATTTTCATTCAGACATTTTTTGTAGAGAAAAGGAAACACTACAGAAAAGTTCTTTACGAAAATTCGCTATTTTTCTTCAATCTCGAGATATTTGGAAAAAATTAATCTTGAGAAAATGTGACTTATTCGAATTCCAGGGAGAGGTGTTTTCAGTCTTTTTTTTATTCCACACTGAAAAAATCTCTTCACACTCGCTTTTCTTTGCTTGCAAATGAATTAAACTGTTTTACTCACCCCCTCGATGTGAAATTTTGCTCTAATTATCGATAACGACATCCAGGACTCGAGCCGTGCACTTTGAAGCTGATTCTCGTTAATCGAAATATTCCAGTATTTAACTGTTGAAACACGTCAGGAGACACGTCGTGAGCCATGAATGCCTCCGAACACGGGTAATTAATCAATTAATTAACACCAACCAGAAAGAAGCACCTCATTCCATTAATTATCTCTCAAATACCAAATATTACTGCACTGTCAATGAACTCCAGGATAAATCTCCCCTCTTTCGGGAATATCTCCGAGATGAAGGGAGATAGGAAAATTTTTATCAATACTTTTTTTGTAGAGCTCATCGAGATCTAGAGAAAATGTCCTGATGCAAATTGTCGTATTGTTCTTTGTTGTGGAGATATTTTTAAAAATATCAGGAAAGATTATTTGTTTATTTTTTGAATCGTGTTGTTGACTTGATTTTTGCTAATTTGTTCAATAACATGCATGGATTTTACCTGTTCTTGTGTTTCCAGGTTTAACCCAGCCTTTAACATGGCCTCAATAAGGCAGGCTTTGAATGAGGCTGTTGAAAGAGGTGGGTACACTCCCAAATTAATCAACGCATTTCATTAATTTATTTATCCTTTTTCTACATCCCACTATTTCCTATTAGCTTTTTGCTTATAAAATTTGAATTAACTCTGAAAATACCATCTTTATGAACATGACATTTTTCCGATCAATACATAAAAATTGAATAAAAGAAATTATCTACGTTGACTCATTCTAATTATCGATTTCAATTAACTGTAAATTGATTGCAATATTTATTAGTAATATTAATTTATTGATATGGCCGTCAGTGATAATGAGAAGTTGCAGGGAAAAATGTAAATGTCCAGTGATTTTAAATGAATTGTTAGGGTAATGAGTTGATAATAATGCAATTGTTCACTTATTTACGATGGAGTACATTCAATATTCTACCGGCGGTGTACACTAATGCCTCACTGTTCATCTTCTAACCACAAAAGCACGACTTATAATACCTCTTGGTAATTTCGAAAGTATCAACAGTGAGAATGCCAGCACCCACGCGGCTCAGGGATTTGATAAGGCAGATAAGAGCAGCTAGAACAGCTGCTGAAGAACGTACAGTTGTGAATAAAGAGTGTGCGTACATCAGGTCAACATTTAGAGAGGAGGACAGTGTGTGGAGATGCAGAAACATCGCAAAATTACTGTACATTCACATGTTGGGGTGAGAAAAATTGTCAATTCCGATAACTCGAAAAAAAAATGACGCATAAAAATCACCAGTGCAAATCCATCAAACAGAAATATCGGAATGAATATCACAGTTATGAAAAAAAATATATTTTATCACAGTTATCCAGCACATTTTGGTCAATTGGAGTGCCTCAAGCTGATTGCCTCTCCAAGATTCACAGACAAGCGTATAGGATATCTTGGAGCAATGTTGTTGCTCGACGAGAGACAGGATGTCCATTTATTAATCACCAATTGCCTGAAACAGTGCGTAAAATTCACCCAAAATTCTCAATTTAACAATTAAATATTCTAACAGTACATTTCCACAACGAGAATTTTCCACTGCTATTTTTACCTCGAGGTGAAAAAAGTTTTTACAATTTTTGTTCCTGATTCATTCCAGAGACTTAAATAGTCCGACTCAATTTGTAATTGGCTTAGCCCTATGTACCCTGGGTGCAATAGCATCGCCAGAAATGGCTCGTGATTTAGCAGCTGAAGTCGAGAGACTCATGAAATCACCAAACGCATATATCCGTAAGAAGGCAGCACTCTGTGCATTTAGAATAATCCGTCGTGTCCCAGAGCTGATGGAGATGTTCCTCCCAGCAACAAGGAGTCTATTGACTGAGAAAAATCATGGAGTGCTCATTACCGGTGTCACGTTAATTACAGAAATGTGTGAAAACAGTGTGGATACCCTCAACCATTTTAAAAAGGTAAATTCAATTGTCATTACCATCAATTACCCACAGCTACAATAAATAATTATGACGAATTAATCTTTAAAGAGACGTGAAAAATCCCTTTCCCCCTAAAATATTAGTGTTCTCTTGAAATAATTAAATACGATCATCCCTTTTGTATTTTTCTATTATTCGTCATCCATTTTTGCTGAAGATATATATTTACCTTCAATTAAAGAATTGGAGAAATTCTCGATTGGAAAAATAGTTGAAATAATGAATTCTATCCTGTCTCTAGGAGTGCGGCCATCGAGAGGTAAAATCCACTAATCCAATCAATATTAATTTGATGCATGATAACTTCATAATTCCTGTTCCATATTTTCTGGGACACGTGGGAATAATATTTTGCACAGACAATCGACGAAAAATTATTCCCCACGGTCTGAGGAGCTTTCCCTAAGTGTCAATTATTTCCCCCGATTTCCCAGTCCAAATTGTCCATTTATTGATTATTATTTCAGTTGAAAAACGTATTGCAGCTGTTCTGCACTCTTTCTCGATGGATTCTCTCTGTCTTTTCACTGAAAAAATGAAGAAAGTCATAGAAAAATAATGGAATACTATCGATTATCATTTCTAGATCGTTCCCAATCTGGTGAGAATCTTGAAGAACTTGATACTCGCTGGGTACTCCCCTGAGCACGACGTGTCAGGTGTGTCCGATCCATTTCTCCAAGTGAAGATTCTTCGCCTGTTGAGAATTCTGGGGAGAAATGATGTCGATGCCTCTGAAGCCATGAACGATATTCTTGCACAAGTCGCCACTAACACTGAGACCAGTAAAAACGTTGGCAACACCATCCTCTACGAGACCGTTCTCTCCATAATGGACATCAAGAGTGAAAGCGGCCTGAGAGTTCTAGCTGTCAATATTCTTGGACGATTTTTGCTTAACAACGATAAAAATATTCGTTATGTTGCACTTAACACACTCTTGAAAACTGTTTATGTGGATACGTCAGCTGTTCAAAGACATCGATCAACAATTTTGGTAATTACGAGGATTAATTTGAGTTATAAAAATTTTCAAATTCACTTAATCCTTCATTATTATTCTCAGGAATGCTTGAAAGACCCGGACGTGTCGATCAGAAGGCGTGCCATGGAATTAAGTTTCGCTCTCGTCAATACGAACAACATCAGGAATATGATCAAGGAACTTCTCCTGTTCCTGGAAAAAGCTGATCCTGAGTTTAAGGCTCAGTGTAGCAGCAATATTGTCATGTCTGCTGAGAGATATTCACCGAACAAACGCTGGCATCTGGAAACATTATTTAAAGTTCTTGTTGCTGTAAGTTTATCATTATAATCGATGAGAATTAAAAAATTCAATACGGAAATAAAAATAATTATCAATTCGCGTCAATTTTACTGTGATTTTGGCGTGAGTCTTAAGAGATACCTAGTGATAAAATTTGGATTCAATTTTTTTATGTTTCAGGCTGGAAATTATGTTCGTGATGATGTGGTGGCCTGCACCATTCAATTAATCTCCGAAGCCCAGACTCAACAGGGATATGCTGTGAATGCCCTGTGGCATGCCCTAGAACGAGATACATTTGATAAACAGCCTCTGGCCCAGGTTGCCACGTGGTGCATTGGAGAATACGGTGATCTCCTTTTGTATGGGCCACCTCCAGAGGACATGGAAGCTCCAGTCAATCTGACAGAAGATGATGTGATAGATGTTTACCAACGGCTCCTCTGGAGCCCTCAAAATACTGTTGTCACCAAACAGTACACTCTCCAGTCTCTGACAAAACTCAGCACAAGATTCCAACGAGGAAACGAGTGAGTTCTCCTTCTCACCCATAAAAACCTTTAGAACCCCACATTTTGGTGAAAAAAAAATTATATACTAAAATTTCAATAGTAAAAATTCGATTAAAAAAATTATTTACCCATTTAATTATAATCCCGTTGCCGTCCTCGTATGCATGAATATCAGTCGAAATTATTTCAG
Source organism: Fopius arisanus (assembly GCF_000806365.1). Classification (NCBI taxonomy): domain Eukaryota; kingdom Metazoa; phylum Arthropoda; class Insecta; order Hymenoptera; family Braconidae; genus Fopius; species Fopius arisanus. The sequence continues at coordinate 32,289 of NW_011887814.1, read as the reverse complement.
TAGGACGCCTCGATTTTACAGGAAAATCCGCCAGATAATCGACACATTCGGTAGTAATTTGCACATCGAGCTGCAGCAGCGAGGGATCGAGTTCTCTCAATTATTCAGAAAATACGATCACTTGAGGCCAGCACTGCTGGAGAGAATGCCCCCAATGGAGACAGCTAGACCCCAGGCGAATGGAATAATTGGACTGGTTAATGGTGAACAAGATCTCGAGGATGAAAAACCAGTGGAAACAGCTGTGACACCAGCTAGTGATTCTAGTGCGCTTTTGGATCTCCTGGGCTCCTCAGAATTATCCCTTCCAACTCTGACGTCTCCAGGGTCTGTGGCAACTCCAGCTGCTGGAAATAATGATCTTCTGGATCTTCTGGGGGGTCTGGACCTCTCGTCCGCTGGGACAACTGGAAATGGTATTGAGGAGGTGACGAGTCCAGTGGGACCTCTCGCAGGAACTGAAGCAATTTTCAGTTCCACATCCCCTGGAAATTTCCTGGTTGATGGGTTATTCAGTGCACCTGTTCAAAATGGTGAGTTTAAACCAGAGGAAATCTTGTATTTGTCATGTAGTCTAGAAGAATACATTTTTGTTCTGTTGAATTCCAGAAGTGCCAAGTGTTGTAGTTTTGGATAAAGCTGGACTGAAAATAAACTTCAAGATGGAACGGCCAATGGACAGTCCTGATCTACTCATCATCAATATGACTGCTGTCAACTCAGGGGGAATTCCACTCACTGATTTCCGATTTGAAGCTGCGGTTCCCCGAGTAAATAGAATAATTGTTTCAATATTTCTAATGATTAATTCTATTGGATTTTAATTATTACTTTTTCATCTAGACATTCCAATTGCAAATGCTGCCACCATCCAGCACTGTTATCTCACCCTCTGGACAAGTTACTCAAGTGCTGAAAGTCTCGAACATGAATTCAGTAAGAATTAATCAAGTATTCAGTAATCAATTAATGAACAAGCAATTCCACAGTTAATTGATACATCAGATGTAATCTCAGTGCTGAATTAATCATTCGTTGAGATAATGAATTTTGTTGAAACATTGTGAATGAAAAATGTTAATTATTCCCTTTGTGGGTAATTTTTAAATGGAACAATTAATAAATTACAGGGAAATCTGCGAATGCGTCTTCGTATATCGTACACAGGGGATTCAGGTCCAGTCCTCGAGCAGACAGAAGTCAATAATTTCCCAGCCCTGGGATCTCAGTGACATCTCATTACCGATAATCTTGTAAATACGCCTGCTTGAATCGAGCCCAAACCCAATACACCATCAAAAATTATAGAAAGGAGTAATTAATCGTGATCTTCTTTAGAAACCATGGGATATTAACCTGGAGGACGATTTTGTCACCCACGAAGATCGATCTCAGAGACGAGAAAAATAATTATGTGGATTCATTCAGTCTTGGAGTGGTGAGAATTAATTATTCAGGAAAAAGTCCAGAATTCAATGATTAATTAGAAAATGAAATTTCAATAATTCAGTAATTCTCTGACATTCTTTAGAAACAATTTGATTGATTAATTCGATAATTGAAAGTCTCAGAATTAAATATCCTGAAAAAATTAACAGTTGCTGATAGATATTCCTCTAGAATCCCATTCTTTCTAAAATTAAACTTTTACCACTTCACTACTTAATTGATCAACTAATCGTTCAATAAAAAAAAGGCAGGATGAGGAATGAGTAAGAATCACCCTCCAGGCGTAATTTTTTTTCTACTTTGCTTGTAATTAACAAAAAAGCTCTGTATATACTAGGTAGCTTATTTCTAACCAGAAGATTCAGCGGAAAAAAATATGAAAGGGAAAAAAAAAGGTTCTGAGAAAAATAACGATAATCTATGTATCAACTAGCCAACATATTTTTTCTATGTTTAATTATAAACAGAGGAGCTGCGACATTTTTAAATTGACTTTTACAACCAGAGGATTGAATGTTGAATTCACTCGATTTCCCAAGTATTCTCCTGCCAAATAATTAAAATCAACGTACTTAATTAAATTGTTAATTACTCTCGATTTTTTTTCTCATTTCAGTATGAAAATTCCCTCCGTCCTTGTAAATTAAACAAACGATTACGAATAAACGTCGATTCTCTGGTAATTTATTATGGATTTTATAAATTATTGAGACAAAATGAAATTGCTCCCATATTATTTCTTATCGTTTTAGTTTTATGAATGGATAATAATGCGAGTTGAAAAAAAAACTTTCTTTATATAATATCGTGTATGAAGTGGAGATTATCGTAAGGAAATGATGAATAATTGATGAAAATGATATGAATAATTGATAAAAAGCAGAAGTGTATATAATTTCTAGTGAATCAAGGTGTGAAAATAAAATGTATTTTTATTCCACAAATTTACCGTACAACTTCATTTAATCCTTGTTAATTAATTTAACTGGTTACTTTTGCACTGAAAAAATTGTTATGATTATAATTTGATCATTTCATTTTTGCCGTTGTGCTGCCATTTGATGATAATTTAATAGTAATTATGAAGTTTCAGTTAATTTTTTTTTATCAAATAACTGGTTTTTGTCATTTATATTTTTCAATTGTGATTCACGTGATAAAAATACTGGGGGGTTTGAAAATTCGAATAAAATTTCAGAAAAATTGGATTAGGGTTTTTTACTCTGATGGTAACAGGTCGTATGTGTTGAATGCACCCTAGCAACCCCCTAGGTATGGGGTGAAGGGAAGCTTAATTCCTCAGTACGTCTTCGTCTTCTGTATTGTGACATTCTTGTAACGTTCGCTAAATTCTTCCTATAAGTGGTATATAACAAATTAATTTTTGTAGATTGATATTTGGTATTTAATTATTCTTGTTTATAATTCAAGTCGGCATAATTACCTTTCTTACTTGTAATTGGATTAGGTACGGATTTCACTTTTTTTGGTTCCATTGGTTCCATTTGTTTTTTTCGTGCGTGAGACGACGAAGAACAAAATTGAGTTTGTGTTGAACGATTTGTATTGTAAGTCCCAAAAAAGGGGAAGTTGCAATTATTATTTATCATCAACAATGTAAAAGGTATGGAAAAATGATCGATTATTTAAATCTAAACCAGTCAGAAGACGAAAACTTTTTATTTTCCTTTCGATTTCTTCCGTAGAATGTGAAATAATTCACATAATTTCGAACTTTCTACTCAGTGATTTGAAACATTAATGTCGATTTTCAATTTCCAATGATTATGTTCATCATTCTTCATTTATTTCATTAACATTGAACTTACAGGATTACCCCAAGTTTTCAAGAGTCTGGAACTTTTCACTTTGCAGTAATCCTTAGAGTAATTATTTTTCAGGCTTCAGTCATAACTCTTCCCCTGCATAATCTGCAACAAGAACAATCATGAATTACTTGTAAAATGTGAATAGATATTTATTAAGCTCTTGTAAGTTTATTTACATTTAAATTAATTTGTTAAGTTTATCTGGTATCGAGGGATACAATAGGGGAATGAAATAAAAATTTCGGAACTTCAGAAGTTGTGAACTCTAGTCTTCGTTTGACTCTAGACAGATATTCTCGACTTTGTTCCCTCACAGCATGTCAAGAGAAATCGTTTCTCATAAAAAATTTATCGGCGCAATTACTGCAACGAGACACTTGGCTGTAAGTCGTGATGAAAAATGGGCATTTTTTAGTATCTAACAGAATACGATATGAGCTGGCGTTCAAGATTTTAATTGACAGCTCAAAGGATTCAGTCGCATCAGCAGTCGTCATGGGGGATATATTCGACTCTAGACATTATCGAATTCTAAAATATTCCCTACAGTCCATCGGACATTGGCCCTTTCAATCGTCGAAGGAGAAACTCTTCTTCAGATCATTAACTCTTTTTATAATCAGTACAATCGTTATACCAAAGGTACCATTTTTATTTCTATTTTGGTATTTCATCTGAAAAAATAATCTATAGTAATAATTTATACCTAGAAAAAAACCAATTTTATCATCAATTTTATCATCAATAATCATTCATTTATTTTCGTTGAATTATAAATAAAATGTTTGCTGTTGTCGATTTTTTTAAATAATTCCAAACGATCCCATTAATTGTCTCCCACCTGTTAGTAAATTAGTAATAAATGGGTTTAACAAATTCATCATTCGAATTAGACAATAAAATTGATTGAATTATTGAACGATTTCGATCTGGTCGTCGAGTGCCTACTGATTCTGGGATGTTACATGCTCGGTCTAATAAAATTCTTCAACTGGATTATCATGGAAGATCATGTAATATAATTTATAACCATCCCAGATGAGATCTCTCAGTTATTACTAAATCGCTCGTTTTAGATGAAGCATTTATTACTAGTTGTTGAAAAGGACTGGAATGATTTAAAATTGGTAAGTGAACGCCAAATACTCCATCACCATTCGAACAGGGCAAGACGATGGAACATTTTCTATGCAGGTATCGTGGACTAATTTTTATCTTTATTATATAATATATTATATAAAACATATAAATAAATAAAATTAGAAAAATGTACGGAGAACGATTTGAAAAATATATTCTGAAATATCTTGAATTCTGTCTTGAATATATTTCAATGGATTCTTGATTGATTAATTCATAATAAAAATTATTTAGTTATTATAATAATTGAAAAATATATGAAAGTGGGTAGATATTTTAGATTTATATTATTCAAATGGATGTTCCATCTATTTTCTGAGAAAAAAGAGGTGATCGATCAATTTCGAATGGGTCTTTCGCCTATTGTTGGAATAAATTGAATAATTCGCGTTTTTTTTTGTATTTATTATACACAGTTGGTCTCTACTCCTCTCTTCTGGCTTATTTTAGCTCACCTGCGGTTCCAAAAATTCTGGATATTATCAAACCGCTGAATGAGTCTCGACCTCGAGTTTTTCTGTATCAAACTGAATTCTTCATCGATCAAGACAAATATTACATCCATTTATTGATTCATGCCTATATAACGGTGCCCGTTGGTCTATCCTATGTTGTTTTTTTCGATAATTTATTCGCAACTCTCATCACTCATGCATGCGGAATGTTTCAAATTCTCCAGTAAGTAATTCCAAAAAACACTAGTTGAATCATGTGTAAGACTGTATCGCTTTCCAGATCGCAATTGGAAACAATACACGTTAATTATACTATGCAAAATCTGCACGTGAATAATTTCCAAATAACAATGAATTGCATAAAAAGATGTTCCGACTTGCAAACATGGATTCTCATGTGAGCTACGTCTTATCTAAAATTATGACCTTTTTAAATAAAATATCCTTCTTCATAATTTGAAATTGAAAAGAGAGCCCCAATTTAGAGCATAAATTTTGTAGATGTTAGAACAATTTATAGAAGAACCCGCTAATTTACAGTATAAATTACTGGAAATTGTTCATTAAACATAGGTTCGTCACAAATTTGGAGTCATGCTACAGTATTGCTCTTCTAATTATCGTTGGTGTTAATATGCTGCTGATAGTATTCGCAGGAGTAACAGTGAGTACCGAATGCAATTGTTGGAATTTATTAACATACAACAATAATTTGTTGTCACGTTGTGAGGTTGTTATTAAAATATCCAGCCTGGACGAGATGATCAGAATAATATTCATCTCCCTAGCTGCCCTGTCTCATTTGTTTTGGATCAGCTGGTTGGGACATATTCTCATTGTTAAAAGTGAAAAGGTTTTTATATCCACGTGAGTAATAAAGAGCAACAATATAATTTGTTACTCTTAGATTAGAGACAATTATTTGGGTTTAAGGCCCGGATGGACTGTCTGGAAAAGATAATTTACTCCAAAATTGGGACTTCTAATTATTCCGTCAATTAATCGTTTTTTCCGATAATTGTTAGCTAGCGGCCTAGTTGTTGACAACCGCTAGAACGCTAGCTAACAATTATTGAAAAAGAGGGTTAATTGCCAAAGGAATTAGGAATCCGAATTTCGGAGTAAATTATCTTTTCTAGATAATCCACCCGAGCCTTAATTGTAATTTTCAGGTACCAGAGCGAATGGTACCGATTGCCCCCTAGATTACAGTTGATGATTATCCCAATTATGATGAGAAGTCTAAAACCATGTGAAATAACAGCTGGAAAAATCTACGTCATGTCGATGCAAAGTTTCGGAACGGTAAAGAGAATGATGGAATAATTAATTATCTTATTATATAATCGAATGATTCAACGCAATTATTTTTTTTTCGAAGGCCTTGAAGACAATGATGTCTTTCTTTACGGTTCTGAATTCAATGCGTTAATTATGCGTTCATCAGGAACTCCGTGGCTAGGAAATATTTTCATCAACCCAGAATGGCATGTCAATCTACTATTTCTAACGAGAAGAAACTAAATAATAATCACGTTTTTTCGTTTACCATTCTGTTGAGGTTTTGTCATATTGGTTATTTTCCATATTCTATAAGTTTGGTTAAAATGTTATTGAAGTCAAGCTGGCGATTAATTACTCACAAGTAAATTAGGTTAAAACTTCCATGAAGAGGGAAAAATGGTAAAAATTTCCGTTTTATGAGCAAATGACAGTGAAAGGTGAGTAAAACTGAGAAGAAATGGCAATTTTTACGAGTCTTTCCTGGTGAGACTTTGCGAATTGTCACAACGTGGTACAATTACTAAAATGGTAATAAAGTTTCCCCTCGGTACTAAGTCTGTCTGAAAATCGAATCGATGTAGATTAAATTCCTCAGTTATTCACGTAATTGATTCTCTAGAAAGCAATTAGTCCTCGTTACTCGTATTTTCATTCTACTTTGATGTGTCGATGGCAAGAGAGATTTACCATTATCAAATATTCATCGACTCTATTGCCCTCGAGGGCGCCGAAGGGGTTGAAAGATTTAGATTTGCCAGTGTGAATTCAGCATTTGCCATCATTCAATCGAACATTTTATAAACTGGATATTTCAGTTGAACCTTGTGCATCCCCCGATCAGAAAAATCATGACCGACATTTTCGATTCCCCCTATTATCGAATCTTAAAATATTCCTTACAGTGCATCGGACATTGGCCTTTTCGACCCTCGAAGGAGAAAATCTTCTTCAGATGTTTAACCCTTTTGATGGTCTGCTCTATATTAATACCAAAGGTATTTAAGTGTTAACAAATTCATTTTGTTTATAGATCATTTGATAAATATCTGGAGTAATTTACTTCTGTCCAATACATATATTTGAATATTTCCGCTGGAAATATATATAATTTACATATCTATGTGAAATACATAAATATGAAATTTTATTATTTATTCTTAATATAATTCCTTCACAATCTATTCTATTTTCCAGTGAATTACAGGGTCAGAGGTACCTTTCTCAGTGTTTTTACGAATTTGTAGTGTATTGATTATATCAACGAGAGGTTTAGTACCTTTTAATCAATTTTTTGTATTTGTATTATTTGCATCAGATAATAAAATTAATTGAGTCATTGAATGATTTCGATCTCGTCATTGAATGTCTATTAAACTTGGGATATTACGTAATAGGTCTGACGAAATTCATCAATTGGATAATCATGGAAGACCACGTAATTATTTTATAGTTTACCTTGAGATGTTGAAATTATTGACTTATCATTTTCTACAGATGAAACGTTTGTTAATAATTGTTAAAAGCGATTGGCAGGGCTTGGAATCAGAGAGCGATCTTCAAGTTCTTCATCAATATTCAGACAGGGCACGACGATTAAATGTATTTTACACAGGTACGAGTAATTCACGTTATTTAATTTATTTTCTCATAAATATTGTTGGAGATCAATTCTGCGTATACGTATGAGAAGATGTTATTTTACGAAAAAAAAACTAGCGGTAGAATGAGAAAATATACGAGGAATAAATAGAAATAAAAAGGATTGATTGGAGATTTTATCATATATCTCTCATCTGTTCCTTCAATTAGTTTCTCAATAGATTAATTTTTTTATTTCATTCATTTTTATGGAAAATAGTGTCAATCTACTCGTGTCTGCTGGCTTATTTTTGCTCACCTGCAATTCCAAAAATTCTGGATATTATCAAACCGCTGAATGAGTCTCGCCCTCGAATTTTTCTGTATCAAACTGAATTCTTCATCGATCAAAACAAATATTACGTCCATTTATTGATTCATGCGTATTTAACGGTGCCCGTTGGTCTAGCCTATATTGTTCTTTTCGATAATTTATTTGCGACTCTCATCAGTCATGCTTGCGGAATGATTCAAATTCTCCAGTAAGTAAATCCAACATATTCCAGTTAAATCGCGTGTATGACGCATTGCTTTCCAGATCGCAATTGGAAACATTAGCCATCAACAAAACCGTGAAAGATACTGAACAAACATCAGATGATTTTCAAATAGTCATTATTCACACAAAAAAATGTTCTGACTTGCAAACTAGAATTTTCAGGTAAAGTGGAAAAATAAATATCTTTCTACTAATATTTCTAGTAATAAAAAAGAAAAGGGAAACCGATCTCAAAATTTTGAATTCATTTTTAATTTTTAGGACAATTAGATTATTATTATGCATAAATGAATAAATATTCGTGAATATAATTGATAATAAATTTAGAATGATCATTTCTTAAATAAATAAATTTTGTCCCATTTATTTATATAATTCATGGAGATTCATGATCGTGTTTATAATTTCCCTCGGAAAATTCATAATGTTTTATAAATTATAACTTGAGATGAAATTTAATGCAATAATCGACAGATTTACTGAAGAGTTGGAGTCTTCTTACACTATTGCTCTTCTGATTGTCGTTGGTACTAACATGGCGTTCGTGGTATTTACTGGAATGACCGTGAGTACATAAAATCATGTACTCAGGTTCAATAAACAATAATCTGTTGGTATGACCTCAGGCAATTGTCAAAATAGCGTCTCAATCGAGTGAGATGATCCGACTATTACTCGCATGTTTTGCGTCAATCACACATTTATTTTGGATCAGCTGGTTAGGACATACTCTCCTCATTAAAAATGAACATGTCCTTCTGTCCACGTCTGTAATTTATCGAAATAAATTATCAGTCAGACCAGTCTTCCTCAATTTTTTACCCTTAAATACCCGGGAATCCCGGGGATTCGAGGATCATTATTTTGGTGATTAGTGTCAAAGAGGATTGATTAAAGTAGAGGCTCAGTTCTGGGGGTTGGAGTGACCCCAGCGACATCGTTGTACTGCACCCCAAGAGAAGGACGCAATAGGGGTGTCTGCCCGTCAGCCGACTCGGTAACTGCCTCAGTAGCAGTAAATTGAATTTGATTAAGGGTTAATTGGATTTGATTAAGGGTCACATGGGGGAAAAAAATTTAAATGACTCCATAAAATTGTCAAATTTCCGTGAATACCAATTTCGTAACGCAGAAAATAACATTCATCCTGTCGACTGGTCCCTCATTCCGTGTTGCGCCCTCCCTCTCTTCGGGTGCAGTACTACGATGCCGCTGGGGTCACTCAAACCCCTAGCACTGAGCCTCTACTTTAGTCAATCCTCTTTGATTATTGCGGTGAAAATACTAATTTTATTATTAATTTGAAATTAAATGGAAAATTACCTACGTCATGTCGGAAATTATCTGACAAGTGCGTGTTGTGGTTGTGAAAATAATTATTAGTATTTTATTTGGTCAGTGGAGAACTCAGCGGCCATCTTGTAACGTATGTTGGAGTGGGCAAGAAAATGGAGTATTTTATATTCATATGATCATATGCCAATAGTAATTATTCCCCTCCGGAACGTAATTACCAACATGTCGTAATTAGTAATCTGCAATTACCATCACCGCACAATACAATAATCACCATAGAATCTGGGGATTCCCCGAAATCTCGGATCGGGATATTTTGAAAATTTGAGGCGGACGGGCACTCAAAATTAATCGAAATGAGATATGAAATTTTTTTTTGGCATTTCTAGGTACCAGAGCGAATGGTACCGATTGCCTCCTAAATTACAGCTGATGATTATCCCAATTATGATGAGGAGTTCAAGGCCGTGGCAATTAACAGCTGGCAAAATCTACGTCATGTCAATGGAAAGTTTCGGTGCGGTAAGAAATAATAATAATTCTAATATCCAATCTTAATTAATTGAAGGAATTACTCAAGGTATTTATTTTCTTCTCAAAGGCTTTAAAGACGATGATGTCTTTTTTTACGGTTCTCAACTCAATGCGATGAATATTAATTCAGGAATTCAATACTCGACAAGTATTCGTGCGTTTTGCGGATAAATTTGCAATTTCTACCGAGAACTCAACGAAATCGCAAATACTTTTACAATTTTACAGAACAGATGGCATTTGTACTGTGGGATCCGACAATTTTTCCGTGGTCTTGAAGAATCAGTGGAACATCTAGAAAATTATTCATATAAGATCGACTCATCACGAAATTCTTTATTTTATTTCTCGAGATGGCATTTACATTTCATTTATCATGGAATATTGCGTAGAATTAAGAATGATTCCTCATTAGCCTAGTTTTAGTTAATGAGCGCAATTAAAAGGAATGATTAAAAAAATATTTTAAACATGATCCCTTGAGGAAAATTTCATCTTTCGAAATTCAAAGTTTCATGAATGATTAAATTTTCCACAGATTTGTCTCGTATTATTTGAATATTCAATTTTTTCCCGCCGGTAGCAGCGATTGACTTCAGCGCCAATTTCTCAGCAAAATTCACGTGTTTACGAACTGACATAATGCAAAATTATTCTTTAGAGTGGAAAAGTATTTTCTATTGATATTTCCATCGTGACAATTGGATGGAAACATTTCCTCAGCAATTAAGCTGATGCTAGGCATTTATTCAGGGTGCGTATTTTTCATTTAATCAATCTTCTTCCAGATAAATTTATTTTTGTGAATTTTGAGGTTATTTTCGAAATATCCCCTGTGATTATGTCATCAGTAAACGTGAGGTAATTTTTCACTGCCAAATTGACAGAAAGTCAAAAAGTTTGTGTTTTTCTCATGGAAATTCTCTTACTGCACTAAAAAAATGTCTTTTTATTTTTTTATTTCACTTTTTTGTGTTTTTTCTCACTTTATTATGGATTTTTTATTTGCAGGATGATGTTGGACTAGGAATTCTTCTATGATGATATTTTTATCGTCTTCTTTGAGGCTCTGCAGATTCACAAAATGTTGCAACAATATTTTAACAACTTCAGTGAGTGATCTTTTTTATTAAAATCCATCAGTAATCAGTCATTCGATTCATTGTTTCTTCAGTACTCTGCGAGACCTGTGATAAAAGAAGAGTCCCTCCAGGAGCCACCATGGATAACAGTTTCGAGTTCCTCAAAAACAAAATTAAAATTCAGTCCAGAGGATTTAATACCTCCAGCGCAATTAATACCGAAAAAACTTGACGCCAGTATTGAAAATGCCAAAAATTCAGAGGGATGGAATAAACTGGCATTGGAATCTAGTAAAATCCACAAACACTGTCTAGCATTATCAAAAATCCGTTTAACATGTGAGTATTTTCCTCCTTTCACATCCAAAACAAATTTCAATCAATTCTGGTAATAATGATTTTCAATAAATTCCCACCTGTTCTGTGCTAAGAAAATTTCCCATTTCATTTTCTTTATTTTGATTTCTAGACGAATTATATCATTTTTTTCAGCTCTGGTTGTAATTACGACGATGGGAGGATATGCCCTAGCCCCAGGTGCTTTTGACCCCCAGACATTCATCACGTGTGCCCTTGGGACTGGTCTAGTATCAGCCACAGCAAACTCGATAAATCAATTTTTTGAGGTGCCATTCGATGCTCAAATGTCGAGAACGAAAAATCGAGTCCTGGTACGGGGCCATGTGACGTAAGCAATGATAAATAGTTATCCTTCCTTTAAATATAAACCATTGACTGTCATTTCCCGCAAATAATGAGAAATTAATTTTCTTCATTCTAGACCCGCACATGCTGTCGCCTTCGCAGCAATTTCTGGTATCACTGGACTGTCAATTCTATATTTCACAGTCAATGGATTGACAGCTGCCCTCGGCGCAGCTAATTTGGTGCTCTACACAATGATTTATACACCAATGAAACGAGTGTCAATTCTCAATACGTGGGTTGGATCTATTGGTAAATAATAATAAATAAACTTAACTAGACTTAAAAATGAGATCCGTTAATGTTTAACATGAGAATAATGATCAATTGTTGACCTAGTCGGTGCTATTCCACCGCTGATGGGTTGGGCAGGCTGTGCAGGTGATCTATTAGCACCTGGAGCTTGGGTGATGTCTGGGATGCTGTACGCCTGGCAATTTCCCCACTTTAACGCTCTCTCCTGGAATCTCAGGCCTGACTACAGTCGCGCTGGCTACAGGATGATGGCTGTCACCAATCCAGGACTTTGCAGAAGAACTGCCTTGAGATACACTGGGGTATTGATGGGACTGTCATACTTGTCACCGATGTTGGACGTCACTAACTGGTGGTTTGCTGCTGCTTCCACCCCTCTCAATGCATATTTCCTCTACTTAGGTGAATTATTTTTGGCAATCTAAAATAGATTCGTTCGGTTAATCATCTCAAATTGCCCAGAAATGCCCCGAAGTAACTTTTAAACTTTTGTAAACAATAGCTGAAAATTTTTGTTATTTCTAGCTTGGGAGTTCAATAAGAAATCGGATAGCGCGAGTTCTCGAAAGCTGTTTCGTTTTTCCCTGATTCACCTACCAATTCTGATGATCATGATGCTGTGCAGCAAGAAGTCCTGGGCGAGTGAAACTAGCGACGAGAGAACGAGTCAGAAAATTAGTGTAAAGGCCGCAGATTTAATAGAGAATTCAATGAGACTCTTGTCTCCCACCTCAGCGTAGATTAATTGATTTTTAATTGTGTAAAAACAAACGTGTACAGTCTATCAACCCTATGTACATAAATAACTACTATGTAATTAAATTATGAAAACAATCGAATAAACGATCTCTTAAAGGAAATTTCCCCATCACAAAGAGTTTTGCGATGATTATTATAATTATTAAAACCACTCATAAAAAATGATTATTACTCGAATTAATCATTCAGTCATAAGGATTAATAATAAAAATAATAATAAAAATTTGACAAGTTTATTCGTTAAAAAGGTAATCGGGATTGCAAGAAATAAATGAAACGACGGCAAAGAAAATTATCGTCTTTTCATTATTAAAAGTAATTAATATTTAATTAATCATCGGTGTTAATGATTTTTTCAGTGGAGTATTCCTCTCCTCGCTGTTTTTTGAACTCCACTGCCATTTTTCGACGTGTTTTCGTGAGATTTCGGTGGCCCAAACAGTCGAGATTGTCATTGTAACATTTATTTCTACAGCACTGACGACACATTTTGTATTCGCACTTCATTCCCTGGGGATACAAGCAAAATTCATTATTCTATAATTAATTAAAGAATTACAATTATTGTTTTAGATGGAGAGACGATTAATTGGAATTTACCACGGGATTAGGACAGCTGGTGCAGAGATCGGAGCCTTTTTTGACACTGGGTCCCCGATGAGGTCGTCTGGCGATTCTCCTCAGTTTCTTCATCTTCTTCCTGGAGACTAGATTCCCCTCGTCGTCCAGGTAATCCCTTTTCACCCCCATATTTTCCTTATAATTGATGAAATATTAAAAATTGAAATGAATTTGAAAGATATAAAACAAGATTAGCTCACTATTTCGATTCTCTTCGCTTCCACTTTGCTCATGTGATCCTCTGGCGAGTCTCTGACGTACGGTTGGCAGAGCCATGGAGGAAGCACCAGGTTGTAATCTAAAAAAACAAAAATTACGAGTACTTTCCCAATGGATTCTTCCCTATAAATTTTATATTCAATCAAACGATTTAATAAGAATAATCACCTTCTGGCTTCGACTGCCAAACGATTTCTCCCTCGTGATAAGGTAAATATCTCTCCTTCATTTTCAAAACTACAGCTCTAAAATTCTCCATGTTGGAATTACCCGCTAGAATCGATCGCTCCTCTGAATTTTCTGGTAAACATAATCTACAAGCAATAAATAAATGAAGATAAAAAGAAATTGGTCCATAAACGATAAAATGATAAAACGCCATGTCGAGAAAGAAGTATTCCCTGATTGAAAAATAATTATAAACAGCTCTTACGTGTGTTGGAATAATTTAAATAAGTGCCCACGAATAAAAGCAGGGGATGCTGGATATTTTTCCACTAGATTCAGATACTCTTCGGCTGGCTCCCAACTCGGGGGATAAGAACCCTCGAAAATCAAGGGATTGAATAAATTACCCTCAGCCGACATGACTCCCTGGACTCCAGTCTCCGAAATGCATCTGTCCACGTCCTGGAGGCACTGGATATTTCCATTGGCAAATACCGGAATTTTCACTGCCTCACGAACAGCTTTTATGTGCTCCCAGGAAGCTAGACCTATTAAAATATAATGTAATTAAAATAGTAGTAATAACAATAATATAATAATAATAATGATAATCGAGTGATTTTGGCATTTATCTGGGGAAACGTTTGTTAATTAATTTTACCTGTCATCGGGCCCTTCTGTTCTCTCGTTCTTCCATGAACTGTCAATAATTTAGCGCCCGATGACTCTAACATTTTAGCATAAGCCACTGTTTTTTCTATTTCCGGAAAAACCCGAAGCTTGCACGTCACAGGGATTTTCAGTCCTTCACTCAATGTTTTCACTGCAAGTAATTCACTCAATAATAGTACTTCACAATAATTTAACAATAATCAATAATTTCTCAGTAGAATTAAAATTATTACAATTATTCAGAGTGAAACTGAATCTTCGTTTCTTTTCAAATTAATTTTTAATTGTAAAATAATGAAATTAATTTACTAGGGCTGTCGATTGCCGAAATGAGATCGAAAAGAGATTGTTACCTATTTTATTTAATAATTCCCAATCGTCCTGCAAAAAAGCTCCGTAATGTCCTCGTTTGGCTATGGCCTGGGGACACCCGATATTAATATCGATTGCATCGCAAAAAGGTTCGGCCAATTGCGCTGCCTCCAACAAAGTAATGGGATCGTTTCCACAGAACTGAGAACAAAAAAAGCTATGAAAAATTAATGTCATTTCTCCATAACATTCACTCATCATATAGTATTCTAATTATTGCAAAGTAAAAAAGAATGAAATAAAAATGAACAAATTATCAATATCTCCAATTTTTCGATCGATCGAAATTAATCAATTAAAATAATAATATTTTAATTAATGGAGATGAATCTTAATTACTTGAACTATCAGGGGTCGATCCTCTGGACAACTGGCGAGTGCATCTTTTCTGTATTTGGAGTCTCTGCAAAAAACTTGTGCGTGATACATTGGGGTGTAGCAGAGATGAGAATTATGTCGACGTGAAAGTAATCTCCAAGCTAATTCACTGGCATCAACCATTGGAGCTACAATATTCCTAGGTCTTCCCAATTTCTCCCATAAATCCTCTCTTCTCCCCTTGCACTCCAAAACCTGTGGAAGAAATTGAAATGAAAATAATTTTTTATTCACTGCAAAATTTCCAAAAATACCTACAACTTCCAACTATTTCATTTATTACTCAACTTTAACTATTGCATCGTACAATAACAATAATTCATTCGAATAATTTATTACCATTGAATTGCAAAACTGACAAAAAAGAACCGCAGAGTTAAATCTGTTTAATTCATTAGTCACTATTCATATATTATTTATTTCATTTGTTATTTTATCATTGCACAGTATACCACCAATAATTTATTTAAACATAAAAAAATGGTTTCCTGTCTCATTTTATTATGAATTAATGATTCTGAATGCATAAATAAATGGGTAGCACCTGGGGCAATCGATGCATCTCAAATTATTTATCAATTATCATTTGTTTATTGCTTTTTTTTTTCAATTAACGTTGAACTGCGCAGTGTAGTACAGGGCGGTGTCGTAACGAACGTCGCAGCTGTCGCGCTGCCGACAGATTTTTTACTTCCATCTTTCTCAATCTATCTCTATCTAGAAAACCTGGAGAAGGTTATGAAATTTGTTGACAATTGTCTGGAGTGATCGATTATGGAGCCAAATCCGAGTAAAACAGCATCGCAGCTTCGATCTTGGGCGATTAAAACTGGAATGGACGATGAAAATCTCTGCGAACTATGGAAAATTCTTCAGAATGGGATTTTTCCTGGGGCACCTCCTGAGGAAATTGGCCTCAAGTATGAACCACCTAGCGATGATGATGAGGAGTTCACTGCCTCTGATTGTCCACCACCTGCCAAAGTTCCCAGGGTTTTTGCTGATCCTCTTGATATGTCTGATGCAATTGCCACCAAACAAGGTATAATAAATTAATTATTCCATCTATCCACCGTTTTTATCATTTTTTTTTCAACAAAAAAACTCGTTTTTCCTCATTTCCTCATTTCCTCATTCCCTTTTTGATCGAATATTCGAATATTTCATTGGAAAAATTGAGAAAATTAAACTTTTATATATGAAAAGTCGGTAGAGATTTGTAAATAAAATTTCACGTGGTATTTATTGATAATGTTGCTATCGATTTTCGTTTGATTTTGCAGAACTCCATGATTTTCAGACGAAAATTGACGATAAGCTGGACGGAATCCGGAGAACTCAGCAGAAAATTCTGAAACTCTTGCTGGAGCAGAAGAGAGACAGAGAAAATTTGGAAGCATTGCAAGGTGGAAATTTTGGAGAATCTTTTTCTCAGACCTATAACATTCCTTTCCCTCTACCTACGATAGAGGTTCTCAAAGAATTGGATGAAAAGCTGTCAAGTGAAGAGTGTCAACGAGATTTCGTGAGTTTTCCAATAATTTTCCCTCCAATTTTTCCTCCAATTCCCAAAAACTCAATTTTGTAATTATCAAAACACTTCGAAGGAAATTCCAAAATTATATTTAATAAATTTAATTAAAGATTACATTGGAATATTATTAATGAGTCAGTAATTAATTATTCGAAAGCAATGAATAATTCGAATAGTCAAATTAAATTGCAGATTAAATTGCTTCAGTTCTTCTGGAACTCGAAAGAAACATCAGTATCGAAACAGGCACTAGCGATTCTTCAACGATTACTTGACAGAGAAGTCGCGATGAGATTGACAGCTGTCAAAAAGACAGGAGACAAAATAACTCTGAAAAGTATGAGTAATGTGTGGACATGCATCGCCAGTAAGTAAATATAATTACTGCATTAATTACCAATTGTAAAAGATCCACTTATTCTCCAAGAGAAATAAAAAAAACCAGGAGTTAAATGTGAATTGAATTTTAGGTTTTAATTGTTGCTCAACGCAGCAATTAATTAATTAATTAATTAATTTAATTCCAGATGTTTTCGAGATAAAAGGAAACTGGTGCTTCGATGACGTCGAGACAGGACTGGGAAAAGTGCTCACACGAGCCTCTGACTGGAATGGAAAACGACCTCATCGACCGAAAAATCAAATATAATTTATTTATAAATTAACTAATGCTAACGCTATAAATATTATCATCCAGATAAACAAAGAAAATATCTCCCACAAAAAAAAACTGTAGATTAAAAAAATAAACGATTTCCATTAATTTTTCATATTTCTGTAGAAATTCATTTATTTATTCCTTCGCAATTGTTTAACAAATTTTTCCTCGGTTTTTAAAGATATTTTTTTACTGTTTTCAAATATAAAATTAGCGTCAGTGGCTTTCATAGAAAGTAAAGATAAATTTTTGAGCTTGACGATTTGCAATAAATTATAGCAATAATTATTTGTTCATGGGACAATGCAGTTGAAAATTATTGGGTTTTTATCCAGTGGGAGTTAGAGCTCGAGGAGAAAATAGTCACGCGATGATTTCTGTCACGCAACGGAAATGGGAATTTGTTTTCTGGGATTGGATCCCGTGCCAGGTGCCACCAGGTGATTCCCCATAAACAAAAAACAATTAAAAAAAATCAAACGAAATGTCCAACCCACCGGTCTTTATTTCGAATTATCGATTACAGTCGTAAAAAATAATATCTAGAGGTTTTTCATTGAGCGGGACGGATAATTTATTTACTTTCACAAATGAAAAATTAATTATTAGAACAAATGCTTTTGATTATTACTTTAATCCCATTTTTTATCTCTAGATCCTATCCCCTTCGCTTAATCATTACTTCTGCTATTGAATTTAATGTTATCATTACAAAAATACTCTCTAGGTGATCTGCTATTATAGAAATGGAGAATAAATCCGCAGAGAAGTGGTAGATGTATCAGCAAAAAAAAAAGCCCATCGATTATTTTTATTCAGTGAATAAATAGAGATATGTTTAATTAATTATGTAACTCTATAAAAAGATTCTGATTTTCCTTCTTGAAATATTCACAGAAATAATCCATTATCTTCTTACCACTTCACCACTGAAATATTCAATTACAATTATTAAATCAATATTGCACTCGAATTACTCTTTAGAATACTGTTCGTTTGATCCTACATACCGCAATAGACACTAATGACAATTTTTACCTTAAATATTTCAAAAGAAATTGTAAAAATAATTATCACTGGAACCGATTCCAAAAAAGCACAGTCCGAGAAAAAAACCATCAATCCAATTTTTAAAAAATTATAACCATAAAAATCATTCCTCGGCGTTATTATAATTATTTTGATTATAATCATGTTTCCTTCCCCGCAATAAACAAGATAAATTACTTCTCAAATTTGAAAAGTCGACTCATTGAATTATTTACAAATAAGTACTCCCATATTAAAAAATGAATAGTAATTACTAATAAGTAATACCCGTTAATAATAACCAATTATCATTATTATTAGTATAATAATAATCTAGTGTGAAATGAATCAGTAACCGATTTCGTCTGACGATAAAGAAAAAATCGAATTAGAGGATTCGTTGGAGAAAATAAATTTCCCCTCCCCCAGCGAACACAATGTGAAATAAAATAAATCAGTCAGTGGAAGTGGGCGGAAATGCGAAATGCTTGAGCTTCGGTGGTGATCTTGGTGACGCAGGTTTTGAGAACTCTGACTCTGGAATGGGTGACAATTGAGCTGATTGTGTGACATGAGGACTCATTTTGAATCTCGGTCGCCTGTGGAAGCTGGGCCTCCGGATTCTCATCTGATTCCTCTTGGAGACGGGCATACTGAACACAGTGTTCTCACATATAACATCATCGACAGAGGGTAACTGAAGTGGCGGTAGCTTGAGAGGTCTCACAGGAACCTCAAGACTACAATCAGGAATTCCAGGATTAACTCCTGCAATCCCTTGAGGAACACCCGCAGCGATCGTCTCGACCTTCTCCTCGAGCTTCTCCTCGACATTCACCTCCTCGGTCGATCCAATTGGTCCAATCCGATTTTTCCTTCCACGCGTTGAGTCCAGGGCCCTCTGCCGCGCATTTTTTCGCAATCTGCTGCGAAAAAATGTCTGAATCCGACGAACAGGTGTGCACCTGGTGACGACTTTGTCGTCGTCATTGCGATGGCTCTTCTTCTTCTTGCGCTCTGTCCAGCTGTGATTCATGATGGAGAAGCAGCAGGAAACGGGCGACGGTGTGAGTGGTTTCATCTCGGCGACTTTGGCTTCCAAGTCCTGGAGTCTCTGATCCCCAGAGATCGTCGTCTGGGTGAGCTCGAAGGACGTGGCATCCTCCGGGGTTTCATAAGTAAAGTACAAATGAAAGTTGCGCTTGTCTCTACTCCTCGTCTTGCTCTCGGAATGCGTCGAGCATATGAACACCTGATTAGCATCAGCTACCCTCGTCTCCTCGACATTCACATCCTTGCAGAAATGATAATTATCAAGATTACCAAACTTCCGTGGTGGTTTCACCTCCTGGACAACGGCCCTCTGCTCCCTCTTATTTCTCACATATTCATAAGTCGTTAAACCCAAATAAGCGATGTATCCGTGAAAAATACACAGATGTATGAGCAAAGCAGCAGCTATCGCTGACAAAACACCAACGACCGAGATGATTATCAAAGTACTGGTACTCTGAATCGGTTGTATCGATACAATCGGCATCGTGATGTTCTCCATCATGGAATTGCCAGCGTTCTGATGCTCGATTGTCACAACAACTTGGCAGAAGCTAATTGCTACCAGAATAACAGCACCGACAATAGCCGATACAACGCATACAATGAAGTACTTGTAATTACGACTGCCGATGCAATTGTTCAACCACATGCAGTGGTGATCGAATTTTTTAACGCACTTGTTGCAGACCGAACAGTGCTTTGTCCTCTTGGAGGTGATCGTTATGTTGCAGAGATGACACCTTCCATTTTCAATGACATGGAGATGCTTTGTCCTGTCAAATTCGGGTACAACATTGTTCGTGGGTTGTTCACGCACTTGTGGGTCAGATGGGTCAATTATGAGGGCAAATATGTGGGTTATAGTGTGAATAACGAGAGTCAGCAGAAGGATTATTGTCACGGATGTACGTAGGGCTGTTGATAGCTGGGGTACCACCGAGATAAATCCACCGAGGGTTAATAACACTAGCAACAACCAGCCCCCTAGTTGTTGCGGATGGAGGGGCAGTTGGAGACCATGAAGACGACGGGTTTTTTTCAGCTCCGGTGGTCCTCGTGATGATTGCAGTGAGCAACAGCTGGTCAGGGAATTCGATGCGTTTAGCATCGCAGGGGACAGGGGTTTTGGGGATTTTTTTGGGGTTTTCCGAGGATTTTAGAGCGCGTCATCACGAGTGTCTTGACGATTGACACTCCGTTGGACACTGGGTTGGATCCATCGAATGTGGGACAATTATGGTGCTCCGGTTCATGCGCAGAATGGAATCGATAGTGGCATGGCAACGTTTGAATACTGATTAATCCACCGCTTTATTATTTGCTTATTGCAATTTTTAGTTATATAACGTTTTTTTTTTGTTTTTCATTTTTGTTATGGACGCGTGAAAGATTAGTGTCTAGATTTAAAGGACCGGTTGGATTATCTGGAAAAAATAATTTACTCCAAAATTGGGATTCCTAATTACTCTGGCAATTAATCGTTTTTTTTTCAATAATTGTTAGCTAGCGTTCTAGTGGTTGTCAACGACTAGAACGCTAGCTAACAATTATCGGAAAAAATAATTAATTGGCGGAGTAATTAGGAATCCCAATTTTGGAGTAAATTATCTTTCCGAGATACTCCATCCGGCCCTTAAACTGAGAGTTTGAGTTATGAAGAGGCACGTGTGGATCATATTCTTGTTTAAGACCCCAATGGACTGTCTGGAAAAGATAATTTACTCCAACATTGGGACTTCTAATTACTCCATCAATTAATCGTTTTTTCCGATAATTGTTAGCTAGCGGCCTAGTTGTTGACAACCGCTAGAACGCTAGCTAACAATTATTGAAAAAAACGATTAATTGCCAAAGTAATTAGGAATCCGAATTACGGAGTAAATTATCTTTTCTAGATAATCCACCCGAGCCTTAAGAATATTTATTATAGTAATTTGCAATGATGAAGAAATAAATTTCAGATAAAAAGAAACAATTGATTCTGGAATTTCAAGTGAAAAATCTCGAAATTTGCAATAACGAATTGTTCATACAAAAATTATAGTTATTCGTGAAGTAATTGATTAAATATGAAGATTTCAAGTTTTTTTAATTAGTTTTTGATGTCGTTATCTCATTGAGAGAATTGAATCGATTAAATTGAGGGAATAATCCACAATTTGTTCGATAATCGAGGGATGGAAATGACACGTGAGAAATTCTCACCGTGACATAATTTTTTTTCCTCCGACGGTAGGAAATATCGATGGATAATAATTGTAGAACTAGTACTGGTATTTCTTTCGCCTTGGACTTCATACGAGAGTAGGCGGATTATTAATTCATTGTGGGGTATTCTGTGATGATTTTTTTTCAGTGTGGAATGAATTTCGCTCCGATTGATTGATAGATTTACATTTGAAAATTGATTGAATACTCAAAGACTGCGATCTACTTCAATATTCCATCATCTCCAAAATAATTTTATCAAAAAACAAATTTTCTCTTCAATTTTCACGTAAATGTCTTCAATTAAAGGAATTAAAAAATTATAAAGTAAATAAAATAATATAGACGAAATACTATAGATTTGAATCAAGTCCCACCAGCTAAATAAATTATCACGAATGAAAAACCATTCTTTATTTATTAAATATCGATAAATTATTCCACCGAATTCTCCGAGAAAAATGAGAATTTCAATAGCACAAACGATTTTTTACTGGGGAGACGTTAATATCTCATTTTCCGATGATTGCGTACTTAATGTTAATAAAATGTGATTAATTAATTTGCTGATAATTCACAGTAAAATTGGTCTTTGAGATTTAGAGTATTCTAACCTCAACTAGTTCTAGAACCACTGAAAATCCTTTGAAACACTAGAAATTGATAGATCTATGGAAATTTCTAGGACTCACCTCATGATTCAGTGGAACGTCTGCAATATCCTCATTTTTCGACACCATTATCACCTTTTTTTAATCAACAGCACTAACTTAACACATGGACTGCAAATGTGACGTGAGGTTACATCCAGACGATCCAGACTTGAACTCAGAACTAAATTCAATAAAATGTACTTGATACGACAATTCTCTCCCCCACAACCTTCTTAATTTGTAATTAAAAATGTCGATCGATGAATTAATCAGATTCAGGATTAACTAATCAGAATTCAACTTCGTAGACAATATTCCCCATTATTTACGTTTTCCATGGAAAATTCAGAGGAAAACGAATTTTCATGGTGATCAAAATTATTACTGAAGTCGAACCCGTTATAAACTAATTATCAATACGAGAAATCCCATTTGTTATTAATATTTCATGGAGTATTTTATTCTTGTAGAAAGAGTCGTAGAACCTGATATTTGAATTTATTCTTGTAATCAACGGGAAATAGTAAATATTTAATTACGAATAACCGAGTGATTTTGTAATTAAAAAATAATGCAAATAATTGGCCAAATAATTGCCCAGTGGAGGGGAATAATTGATGTTTGAATTGCAGGGGAAGGGAAATTATTATTTGAATAAGTTTTACGGGGCAAATAGATATCTGTATTTTCAACAGCACGTGCTTCAAATTTTCGTTATCAACAGAGAACCAGTGAATTTTCCAATCAACAAGAAAAACAGGAGTTTCCCTCATTTATTGACAGTCACCCCTGATTTGTCCTTTAATAACAATCAATCAGGAACAATCAACAATAATTATCAACAATTGCCTCAACCTTTACATGAAATCTCCGAAAAATCGAATTAAAATTATCAGAAAAATACAGTAACCTATCACTTCAGTGAAATCATAGGAGAATAAATAATTCGAGGTGATTAGAAAATGTATTATTATCAAATTGAATTATTACTAAATTAATTATTATCATTCATTTGTCATGGAGTAATTTCTCGTCTTTTAGGACAAGTGACAAGTGAATTTTTTTTTGTTATTTTTTTGCCTTTGAATAAAATAGTTTTTCATGGACCACCAATAGTAAAAGCTATAATAATTAAATAAATTAAGTCAATGTTCCAGTTCCTGGCATTTTCGTTGATTTTTAATGAGAAAAATTCGCATTTTCAGGGCATTGTCTTAAACATTCGGTTGGAATTAATTTATTAATCAATGACTGTTGGAATTATTTCAAATTAAATAAAAAATAGTTGGAGGCTGGGATTATTAGCGTTCCAATTATTTTTATTCTCATTTTGTAAAGATATTCATTTATTTCACCTAGCTAATGGCAAACCCTAATTTGTTAATAAACACTGAATTAAGGACTTGGTGTATTCAAGTGACGACCCATTGACTCAATGTATTTTTTGGATCTTTAGATAGAGGAAAGTGACGAAAGTAATAACTGGGACATGAATAGCCTAGGTGATGCTTGCAATGAGATTAAGAGAGAGTACGACATGTGCTTTCAAACTTGGTTCACTGAAAATTTTCTCAAAGGGGATACAAATGACTCTATGTGCGCCCCTCTCTTCAAAGTTTATCAACAATGTGTGAAGGTAATTTAAATTGTTACTTTTTATGATGATTTATTGCAGGGGATGGAGGCGTGCCAGGAGCTCAAGAAGAATTACGACGAGTGCTTCAATAATTGGTTCACCGAGCGATTTATGAAGGGCCACACAGATGATTCCATCTGTGCACCTCTTCTCAAGGTTTATAAAGAGTGTGTGCAGGCACGTGTCAATGACTAATAATTATTATCAAAAAATCTGGAATTTCCAATAAATCACCAATTAAAAATTACGAAAAAAACCAAATGTGGGATTTTAATTCGTTTTATCCCGAAATCTATTGCTCTCCGGTGAAATCTTCAGAGGACTTTTTTGTAGTTCACTAAGTTAACGAAAAAAAAGGGCTGATGATTTTTCCTCCTAGAATCGATATTTTTCGAGATAAGTCGAAAATTCAGACAAATTGACGGCTCCAATAAAATGTCAACTTGATTTTTTTCATGAATTTTAAACGAATGCAATAAAATTCGGCGAGTCTGAATACAAATCGAAGTAATTCAGGGTGAAAAATGTGGAGAGAATGTGCACGAAAGTCTGAACTAAATTAATAATCGAAATGATGAATTATTAACGAAAGAACCGTCCAAATTAAACTACGAATTTTTCCCTGAATTTCACAGAAATCGATGAAAGAGCAGAATATCGAGCTGAAAGACATCGAGATAAACCACTTGGGAACCGAAAACGAGAAAAAGTCACCGAGCTGACAGTTGACCACAAAAGATTCCCTGTAAATACGACAAGATCTATTTTTCTTAATTTCCCCTCATCTAATTTTTCTGTGACCTTCAGTAAACATTAAAAAAACTTGCCATAGAGTATTTACTGAAAATGAATATTATTAATTGCTCTTAATGAAAAATATGGAAAAAATACAAGGAACAATAGGAGAAAAATTTACAGTTTAACTTATTCAATTGTAACATTTGTGTTAACAATAATTTAGATTAAGTATTTAATCACTGCCAGTAGATTCATCGCTCTCCTCGATTTCCTCTTCCTCACTCGACCCAGAGGATTCCTTTCTCCCCTTTTTCACCCTCTTTTTGTCGTTCTGAATAGAAAAATAATTGTAATTATTTAAAAAAATCTCCCATTTCATTAATTGAATAAAATTGCGTTTGAATAGCATTTGAACTCATAATTAAAAATAATTTTCATACTTTCAATTAAATTGGAACTAAGATTGAAAATTAAACTCACAGCTGCTGGACGTTTCTCTCCTCCCTTCTTAACCGTTTTTTTCTTCTCCCCTTCGCTCTCATCATCACTCCCTTTGGACTTCTTGCTCTCATCACTGCTGCTGTCGTCATCAGAAATGTACTCCTTGCTTTTAAACGAGCCAGCCTTCGCCGGCGAGACATCTTTCTTGGAATCCTTCTTGGTCTCCCTCTTCTTCCTCTCCGGCTTCTCCTTTCCTTTATCCTTAGAGCCACCACCCGCTGCCTCAAACTTCTTCATTGCCTCTGCGTACTCCTCCTTCAATTTCTGTCCCTTCTTCTCCCATTCTGATTTTCCATCAAGTGTCTTCCACATCTCCCCAGCTTTCTTGGCAATTTCAGTAACAGCTATACCAGGATTATCCTCTTTTATCTTCTCCCTGGCACTGTTCAACCACAACATGAAAGCTGTGGCAGGTCTTTTGGGTCTGCCCTCCTCCCTCTCCTTCTTCTTCTTCCTGGGTTTCCTCGGCTTCTCACTAACAGTTTTAGCGCTTTTACTTTTTTTTTTCTCCTTCTTCTCCTTCCTCCCGCTAGCATCGCTGTCCTCCTCATCAGAGTCCTCACTTGTCGCAGGATTCGAGTCATACTCCTCAGCAACATCACTTTCATCCTGATTAGGATTAAAGTCCTCATCAGTGCTCTCGTCCTCCTCCGAGTCGTTGACATCATCCCGTTCCTTGGCCTCAGCCTTAACCCGAGCCAGATAAGCATCAGGCTCCGCTTCATTATCAGAATCCCCAAAGTCGTTGTCATACGAAACCTTCTCACCCTTTCCCCTGTTCTTTACCCTCAGCTTCTTCGAGGTGATAAAATCAAAGAGCTTTCCATACTCCTCCTTCTCGATGCTGGAGAACGTGTGAACAACACCAGATGTCAATTCAATTTCAAAATCAAAACTCCTGGTGCTACCACCACCTCGGGCAAAATTAACAGATGCTATTTCGTCGAATCTTATGTGAATCGGTGGCTTGTGAACGTAAATGAAACCTCTCTCCAGAGGATAGAGGTAGCCAGCTGCTGCCTTGAAGGAACAACCGATAGCTGGAGTGCCTGAATGACCAACGAAACCACCAGGTCCTGTCAATTTACGGTTTATTATGACCTTCATAACTTTTCCCAGCACCTCGTAAGTTGGTCCAGACAGGTCCTTGGGTAATTTGTCCTCGTACCTCTCCTTGAGTTCTTTCTCAGTGAATGGCAATTCAATGGACGTTTCCTCCTCCTGATTGAATAACAAAACGAGATAATGATAACGTGTCTGCCCTTGTTTAATTGGAGGATCCAGTGAAACAACGAAGAACATCTGACGACTGTCCTTGTGAGGAAGAAGAAATAGTCGCAATACTGTGGACATTGGGATCTTGTAATCGAATGTTTTCCCATGTAATTGAAAGAACGATTGAAAAATTTTGATGTCATAGCGACCACGAGGTGTGAGACACTGAATTTCCTTGAAGATGGCGATTGCATCCCCTGAAACAGAAATCACCGAAGCCTTGTCCATCACCTGCTGGTGGAAGGAATCCACTGGATCAGTCTCAGCAGAGTCCATCACCGGTATGTGAAAACGCATCTCCATGAGGGAGACAGGTGCGTCGTCGTTCTGGTGAAACTCCAGAGTGACCTCATTTTTTCCTGTAGTACACTGGGAGACGTCGTAGAGGGGAACCTCAAAGGCTGTGTGGTGGCCAACGTCGAAGGACAAGACTGATCCAGTGAATTTCGCTGTTCCCCAGTTCCACCCCTTCAGGGACAATTCTTTCTCGAGCATGTCCTTTTTGTAATTCGTACTGAAGAACTTGGAGACCTTCTCCAGGTCCGCCTCCTTGAAGCCACGGAATCTGTGGAGAATTCCATTCTTCAGAAATATCCGGAGACCCCAGGTACCGACGAATTTCTGAAAATTCACCATTTCCATGTCGTTCGACGATATTTGCTCCACTTTTCCGGTTTTCTGATTCTTGAAGTGTAACGCCTGGTCCGTCAGCTTCAGCCGACCTGGAGTCTACATTAATCGGTGGAATAATTAATAAATAATTCCAGAGTAATGAGTTGGAATCTTTTAGAGAATAATTAGAGAGTCATTTAAGGAATTCCTGACAGATTTGACTTGATGAATAAAAAAATAATCAAATAAATCGATAACTGCATTGAAATATAATATTAATATAAATTTAAACTTACCATGGCACCCTTAACCTCTGCCGTTATATCCGGATACTCTAAAAAATCCATCTCGAAGTCGGTGTCCTCGAGACCCCAAAATGCCGGAAAATCTCAAAAAACCAAAGCTTTCTAACACCCAAAGAAGACTTTTATATTTTCCTCCCGAGGAAATAAAAGCACCGGTCAATGCCAACGGACGACGAATCCCGCGTTTTGTTGTGCGTTTTCTCAACCAATTCCTTATATACAAAGGAGAACATAATGGCTACCGCTTAAAAATCGAATTGATGAAAGTCGAAAGAAATCGAAATGGCGACTGCGAGAGTATCGAATCAGAAATTATACGGGAGATCAGCAACGTTTTTGTCGACCGTACCCATAAATAAGGCAGGACACGAAGTTTTCACCGGAAAATCGGCGTTAGATAAAAATATCGCCTCAAGAATTCGAGTACCAACCCCAGGTCAAGGAGGGCGATGATCCCTCATTAATTCCATAAACTTCAAAGATCGTCCACAAGAGTGCGTCGATCATCTGTCAAATCCACTTCACCATCTGTCAAAATTTTCACATTCCACGCCTTTCCCGTGTTATTCCATGTCCCCCCTGACGATAATCGTCTGACGAACCTCCCAGTGACTGCAAAAGCTCTTCGAGATCTCAAAAAAATGTCTCAACTCATCTGAATCCCCTGGAACCACCAGAAATAATCGTCTAAAACCGTTAAAAATGCGCCGCACACTCGTAACCTAGACCCAGTGAATGATTCAATCGTGAATAAATCCAGCGAATTGAATTTCAACCATTAACCACCGGAGTTGATCTGTTATCCCCCAAAAAGTGATAAATAAATAAATTAAGAAAAATCGCAGTGTCGGTGGACGCTGCTATTTTTGTTCATTAAATGTTGATCATTTCGCCCGATAAAATCGAGGAACCAACGTCACCGACGGGTACGTCGTCGCCAACATCGACGTCGTCACCAGGATTATTAGTAAGCGCACCAGGAATGTCTGGGGATCACAGACCTGTCATTCGTTATCCATCGGAATACGTTAAATTAAATATCGGTGGTTCATTACATTACACTACTATCAGTACATTGAGAAAGCATGACACTATGTTACGTGCTATGTTCAGTGGACGAATGGACGTGCACACCGACTCCGAAGGTGAATTTTTTAATTATTTTTATCAATTGCAAAGAAAAAAAGAAAAAAAATCAAATTATTCCGTAATCGTCATTTTCTAAATCGTGAATATCCCGAGATCTAATTGAAATATCAAAATTTTCGTTAAGATATTTTTTGTGGTAAATCTGAAGGACGACAAAAAAGGTCTAATGGAAAATTATGCTAACTCTCCTGGATTCAAAGATATTGTTATATTTGGAAAAAACTCCAATGAGTTATTGATAATCTGTTTATTTATGTTTCAGGATGGATTCTCATCGACAGATGTGGAAAGCACTTCGGTACAATTTTAAATTTTCTCAGGGATGGATCAGTGGGTCTACCGGAGAGTACTAAAGAAATTACTGAGCTACTCGCTGAGTCGAAATATTATTGCATAAGTGAACTAGCAGAATCTTGCGAAAAGGCACTACTTAGAAAAGAGAGAGAGGCCGAGCCAATTTGCAGGGTTGCACTCATAACATCGCAAAGGGAGGAGCAATTGTTGATTAGTAGTACAACAAAACCAGTTGTTAAACTTCTTATCAATAGGCATAACAATAAATATTCCTACACTAGGTAACAATGCCTTGTTCAAAGCCTCACATTATTCTTTTTCATTCAATTTAGAATTGCTCTCATGGCAATTTTCAATTACCAGAGATAATATTTTTGGTGAAATTGCCGAGTTTTCAGTCAAGTAATTGATTTTAAATACTTCCAGCACATCAGACGACAATCTGTTAAAAAATATCGAATTATTCGACAAAATGTCGTTGAGATTCAATGGCAGAGTACTCTTCATAAAAGATGTGATAGGCTCAATAGAAATATGTTGTTGGACATTCTACGGCCATGGGCGAAAGGTCGGAGAGGTCTGTTGTCACTCGATTGTTTACACAACGGATAAGAAGCACACGAAGGTAACAGAAATTACCCCCGAAAAATATCCGATAATTACCTCAAAAAATACAAGAAACGATTGGGTTTACCGAAAAAATGACAGGGACCGATCTCAAAGACATTGAAATTGTCTACAAAAAATTTCCCTGACATTTTTCGCTAAATCTATTTTCTCCAGAGATATTCACAAAACTATGGGAACAAGATTGACTATTCTGTGAATTTCATTCTCACGTGACATTAAAAAATTCAGTGATAATCAATTAATCATGATAATGATTTTTTTCTCATCAGGTGGAATTCCCGGAGGCTCGTATTTACGAGGAGACATTGAATATTCTTCTGTATGAGCATAGAAATGGACCAGACCAAGAGCTGATGCAAGCAACATCATCGAGAGGGGCTGTGGGTGGTGGTCCACCCTGTACCTCAGACGAGGAAGAGGGTGAGCGTTCAGGACTAGCTCGACTTCGCACAAACAAGCAAAATACCAACTGACCCCCCCTAGTTGTCCTAACACCCCCCCATCCAGCATTACTGAATTTAGTAAGATCATTCAAAACACGTGTCCACATAAAATAAACGAGAGGAACAGAATAACATAAAATAATCATCGACTACCATCTCGACAAATTTAAGCTGAGTATTAAAACAATATCATCAGAGATGTTAATCGAACGACCTTGAGTCACTCAATAATTAATTACTCCGGTTTTGTGCCAAAAATGTCTCTAATAGGAATAACATAAAGCTGGGGGCTTAAAAATGACGCCCATAAATCTTCAATATCTCTAGATCTCACGACATGATCTGAACGAGTCAAGTTTTACTTTCAAGATTAGAAAAATATTTTCAAAGTGAATGAAAAATCTGGAAATTTCACTCAGCCAATCACGAGTTATTGAAGATTTAAAAACGTCCTGTACGACTCTTTATCAATTTCCCCTATCATTCTTAATTAAGTGATTGATTAATTTGATTGGATTATCGATCCAGATCAATTATCGAGTCATTATTTATTCATTCGTAATTTATGGTAAATATAATGAATTATAAACAATAATAAAATCGACAGGATTTAATTTTTCATTGTGACGATGACATATGAATTACCACTGCCAATGAATCACGAAAAATTTATCATTCGAGTAGATGAAAAATTATTTTTTAAAAACGGTTCAAACCAATTTTTTAAATATTTTTTTTTAGTAATCTATTTTTTATTCTATCCCATTTTCTTTTGAACTAATGAAAATTGATTTGATTATTTTTATATTCACGTTAATTTCGTCACTCCGCACATAATTTTCTATTTGTTATCGGATTAATCAATAAACAATGCCGAGTTTTTTATCCCCTCCGTGGGCAGAACTAAATATTTCAATCTATAAACGTGCAAAAAATCAGGAGTTAACTGTGTAAATAACTCCCTAAACTGTTGAATAATAACTGTTGAATAACTATAAAGTTGGGGAAAAAACCCAGTGATAATACTGCACTGATAAACGATAATTATCATTTTTCGATCAACTACACGAGTGTTATTTCCCGATTCCGGCATTTACGAGAGGAATCCATAACAAACCACTCAAAACACAAATCACGTAATGGCAGACAACAAGTGAAATTTCCTCTGAAATTGAAATAAAAGACAATCCATTTCCCCTATAGAGCGAAAGACACGTTAAAATAATTCTCCCCCCAAGGAGAATTGTCTTTTTCTAATCTATGGATAAATTACTCTATTTGTCCCAGACACCGAGCACAATTCACCGCAAGAGTGTGCCAAAACAATTTTTTTTCATCGTTGAATTGAAGAAAAAAAAGGGTTTATTGATAAAAATAATTATTGTGAATAATGTACGTTGTTCAATGATATTAAATGTTTCCAGAGTTTTTCTGGGTCATGTAATCCGAGTGGAAAGTATAAGTTATTGTGATAAATCATTGAAATAAAGTTGAAAACCGATATTTATCACCGAACGATTGTTTCACTCCGACACTTCCCTAAAAATCAAATAATCTCAATTGTTTAAACGACTAAATGATAATGAATTATTGGCGAATTTTCGTGCGGGATGCCATAATTCCTCGAGATTGAATGAAAAAATTTTTCGGCGCCCTCCAAAGCCCCACTCAAAGAGGATTGACCAAAGTAGAGGCTCGGTTCTGGGGGTTTGAGTTCAAAGCCTCCGACTGCTGATTATTTGTGTTTCAAGGAATTAACAGTTATTAAAAATATCTTCACAAATTTGTCGGTGAGGTTTAATTGATTTACTTCAATAATTTAATATCGTACTTGCCATTTTGGGCGTAGATATAAAATACGACATAAATTTAAGGCCCGGATGGATTATTTGGGAAACATTATTTACTCCGAAATTTGGACTCCTAGGTACTCCGGAAATTAATTGTTTTTTCCAATAATTGTTAGTTAGCGCCGTAGCGGTTGTCAACAACTAGAGCGCTAGCTAACAATTATCAGAAAAATCGATTAATTGATGGAGTAATTAGGCGTGCCAATTTTGGAGTAAATCATCTTTTCCAGACAATCCAACCGGGCGTTAGTTTCAATTTCAAAATGCGGCACTCCAGCGTAGTCAATCATTTGTTTATACACGCACTCGCGATTTATCTGATGGAGCCATATCTACTGGCATCTCGACATCATCTGATCGAGA